>NC_091984.1:240096205-240132699 GCF_044704955.1 Pristiophorus japonicus | reverse complement strand
CCCGGGGGAGAGAGTGAGGACCCCCGGGGATAGAGAGTGAGGACCCCCCCCCCCCGGGAGAGAGTGAGGACCCCCCGGGGAGAGAGTGAGGACCCCCCCGGGGAGAGAGTGAGGACCCCCCGGGGAGAGAGTGAGGACTCCCCCCCCGGGGAGAGAGTGAGGACCCCCCGGGGATAGAGAGTGAGGACCCCCCCCCCCCGGAGAGAGAGTGAGGACCCCCCCCCCCCTGGGGAGAGAGTGAGGACCCCCCGGGGAGAGAGTGAGGACCCCCCCCCCCCCGGGAGAGAGTGAGGGACCCCCCGGGGATAGAGAGTGAGGACCCCCCCCCCCGGGAGAGAGTGAGGACCCCCCGGGGAGAGAGAGTGAGGACCCCCCCCCCCCCCCGGAGAGAGAGTGAGGACCCCCCCCCCCCCGGGAGAGAGTGAGGACCCCCCGGGGAGAGAGAGTGAGGACCCCCCCCCCGGAGAGAGAGTGAGGACCCCCCCCCCCCCCCCGGGAGAGAGTGAGGACCCCCCGGGGATAGAGAGTGAGGACTCCCGAGTGAGGACCCCCCTCCCCCCCGGGGGAGAAAGTGAGGACCCCCCGGGGAGAGAGAGTGAGGACCTCCGGGGAGAGCGGGACCCCCCCGGATGAGTGAACACATCCTCACCCAGCTCCAACCTGTAAATACAACTAAATCAGATCGGTACCTGGGGAATTTAAATTAAATAAAAATTCTGTAATAAAAACGGCTGGTATCAGTCCTGGTGACCATGAAACTACTGATTGTCGTTCACGAACCCTTCAGGGAAGGAAATCTGCCGTCCTTATCCGGTCTGGCCTATATGTGACTCCAGACCCACAGCAATGTGGTTGATTCTTAACTCACCACCATCTTCTTCAGGGCAAATAGGCATGGGCAATAAATGCCGGCCTTGCCACCAACGCCCACATCCCGTGGTCAAATAAAAACTAATTCTGCTCTTTTCTTACATCATAAGAGGGTTCTTAGTCTTTTTTTCAGTAGTTTTCAGGACTTGTTTGTGTATTGAATATTTCTTTGTCTCATTTCGCTCCTATCTCCCCTCATGCTCTCTCGGAGAGCATCTGGTTTTTGAGACGCACCTCCTGCTTCCTCGACCATATTCCCACTAAATTGATGACCACCCAATTTCCCTTCCTGGCACCCCGCGAGCTGACATTGTAATGTGCCCTCTCCTCGGGTACTGCTCCACTATATTTCAAAACTGTCATCATAGAATTGTAGAATGGTACAGCACAAAAAGGGGCCATTCGGCCCACCCTGCCTGGAACAGCTTTGAAAGAGCGCTCCCATTAGTCTCACTCCCCTGCTCTTTCATCATTCAAGTATTTATCCAATCCTCTTTTGAAAGTTACTATTGAATCTGCTCCCACCGCCCTTTCAGGCAGCGCGTTCCCGATCACAACAACTCGCTGTCTTTAAAAAATAATTCTTCACATCTCCCCTTCTGGTTCTTTTACCAATTAACTTAAATCTGCATGCTCTAGTTACCGACCACCAGTGCAAACAGATTCTCCTTCATAATATTGAACACCTTTATTGAATCTCTTCTTAACCTTCTCTGCTCTAAGAAAGACTTGCATTTATATAGCGCCTTTCACGACCACCGGACGTCTCAAAGCACGGTACAGCCAATGAATTACAATGTAGTCACTGTTGGAAATGCGGCAGCCAATTTGCGCACAGCAAGCTCCCACAAGCAGCAGTGTGATAATGACCAGATAATCTGTTTTTGTTCTGTTGATTGAGGGATAAATATTGACCAGGACACCAGGGATAACTCCCCTGATCTTCGAAATAGTGTAGTGGGATCGTTTACGTCCACCCGAGATAGCAGACAGGGCCTCGGTTTAACATCTCATCCGAAAGACGGCACCTCGGACAGTGCGGCGCTCCCTCAGCAGTGGAGTGCCAGCCTTAATTTATGTGCTCAAGTCCCTGGAGTAGGATTTGAAACCACAACCTTCTGACTCAGAGACAAGTGTGCTAGCCACTGAGCCCCGGCTGAGAACAACCCCAGCTTCTCTAGTCTTTCCATGTAACAGCAATCCTCATTCCTGGTATAGTTCTAGTCATTTCAGTCAATGAGGTACTCCTCGTGGTGCTTCTCTCTGCGCTGCTAATGCTCCAGTCCCTGGCCGATAACGCTGCAGTCCCTGGCCGATAATGCTCCAGTCCCTGTCCGATAACCCTCCAGTCCCTGCGCCGATAACCCTCCAGTCCCTGGCCGATAACACTCCAGTCCCTGGCCGATAACCCTCCAGTCCCTGCGCCGATAACGCTCCAGTCCCTGGCCGATAACCCTCCAGTCCCTGTCCGATAACCCTCCAGTCCCTGGCCGATAACGCTCCAGTCCCTGGCCGATAACCCTCCAGTCCCTGGCCGATAACACTCCAGTCCCTGTCCGATAACCCTCCAGTCCCTGGCCGATAACGCTCCAGTCCCTGGCCGATAACGCTCCAGTCCCTGGCCGATAACGCTCCAGTCCCTGGCCGATAACCCTCCAGTCCCTGGCCGATAACCCTCCAGTCCCTGGCCGATAACGCTCCAGTCCCTGGCCGATAACGCTCCAGTCCCTGGCCGATAACGCTCCAGTCCCTGTCCGATAACGCTCCAGTCCCTGGCCGATAACGCTCCAGTCCCTGTCCGATAACCCTCCAGTCCCTGGCCGATAACGCTCCAGTCCCTGGCCGATAACGCTCCAGTCCCTGGCCGATAACGCTCCAGTCCCTGGCCGATAACGCTCCAGTCCCTGGCCGATAACACTCCAGTCCCTGGCCGATAACGCTCCAGTCCTTGGCCGATAACGCTCCAGTCCCTGGCCGATAACGCTCCAGTCCCTGGCCGATAACACTCCAGTCCCTGGCCGATAACGCTCCAGTCCCTGGCCGATAACGCTCCAGTCCCTGGCCGATAACGCTCCAGTCCCTGGCCGATAACGCTCCAGTCCCTGGCCGATAACCCTCCAGTCCCTGGCCGATAACACTCCAGTCCCTGGCCGATAACGCTCCAGTCCCTGCGCCGATAACACTCCAGTCCCTGGCCGATAACCCTCCAGTCCCTGGCCGATAACACTCCAGTCCCTGGCCGATAACACTCCAGTCCCTGGCCGATAACGCTCCAGTCCCTGGCCGATAACGCTCCAGTCCCTGGCCGATAACGCTCCAGTCCCTGGCCGATAACGCTCCAGTCCCTGGCCGATAACGTTCCAGTCCCTGCGCCGATAACCCTCCAGTCCCTGGCCGATAACCCTCCAGTCCCTGGCCGATAACGCTCCAGTCCCTGGCCGATAACCCTCCAGTCCCTGGCCGATAACGCTCCAGTCCCTGGCCGACAACCCTCCAGTCCCTGGCCGACAACGCTCCAGTCCCTGGCCGACAACGCTCCAGTCCCTGGCCGATAACCCTCCAGTCCCTGGCCGATAACCCTCCAGTCCCTGGCCGATAACGCTCCAGTCCCTGGCCGATAACGCTCCAGTCCCTGTCCGATAACGCTCCAGTCCCTGGCCGATAACGCTCCAGTCCCTGGCCGATAACGCTCCAGTCCCTGGCCGATAACGCTCCAGTCCCTGGCCGATAACCCTCCAGTCCCTGTCCGATAACCCTCCAGTCCCTGGCCGATAACGCTCCAGTCCCTGGCCGATAACCCTCCAGTCCCTGGCCGATAACCCTCCAGTCCCTGGCCGATAACGCTCCAGTCCCTGGCCGATAACGCTCCAGTCCCTGGCCGATAACGCTCCAGTCCCTGGCCGATAACGCTCCAGTCCCTGGCCGATAACTCTCCAGTCCCTGGCCGATAACGCTCCAGTCCCTGGCCGATAACGCTCCAGTCCCTGGCCGATAACCCTCCAGTCCCTGGCCGATAACGCTCCAGTCCCTGGCCGATAACGCTCCAGTCCCTGGCCGATAACGCTCCAGTCCCTGGCCGATAACGCTCCAGTCCCTGTCCGATAACGTTCCAGTCCCTGGCCGATAACGCTCCAGTCCCTGGCCGATAACCCTCCAGTCCCTGGCCGATAACGCTCCAGTCCCTGGCCGATAACCCTCCAGTCCCTGCGCCGATAACACTCCAGTCCCTGGCCGATAACGCTCCAGTCCCTGGCCGATAACGCTCCAGTCCCTGGCCGATAACACTCCAGTCCCTGGCCGATAACACTCCAGTCCCTGGCCGATAACGCTCCAGTCCTTGGCCGATAACGCTCCAGTCCCTGGCCGATAACGTTCCAGTCCCTGGCCGATAACACTCCAGTCCCTGGCCGATAACGTTCCAGTCCCTGCGCCGATAACCCTCCAGTCCCTGGCCGATAACCCTCCAATCCCTGGCCGATAACCCTCCAGTCCCTGGCCGATAACCCTCCAGTCCCTGGCCGATAACCCTCCAGTCCCTGGCCGATAACGCTGCAGTCCCTGCGCCGATAACCCTCCAGTCCCTGGCCGATAACGCTCCAGTCCCTGGCCGATAACCCTCCAGTCCCTGGCCGATAACCCTCCAGTCCCTGGCCGATAACACTCCAGTCCCTGGCCGATAACACTCCAGTCCCTGCGCCGATAACGCTCCAGTCCCTGGCCGATAACCCTCCAGTCCCTGTCCGATAACCCTCCAGTCCCTGGCCGATAACGCTCCAGTCCCTGGCCGATAACCCTCCAGTCCCTGGCCGATAACGCTCCAGTCCCTGCGCCGATAACCCTCCAGTCCCTGGCCGATAACCCTCCAGTCCCTGGCCGATAACGCTCCAGTCCCTGGCCGATAACCCTCCAGTCCCTGTCCGATAACCCTCCAGTCCCTGGCCGATAACGCTCCAGTCCCTGGCCGATAACCCTCCAGTCCCTGGCCGATAACGCTCCAGTCCCTGGCCGATAACCCTCCAGTCCCTGGCCGATAACGCTCCAGTCCCTGGCCGATAACCCTCCAGTCCCTGGCCGATAACCCTCCAGTCCCTGGCCGATAACCCTCCAGTCCCTGGCCGATAACGCTCCAGTCCCTGGCCGATAACGCTCCAGTCCCTGGCCGATAACCCTCCAGTCCCTGTCCGATTACCCTCCAGTCCCTGCGCCGATAACACTCCAGTCCCTGCGCCGATAACGCTCCAGTCCCTGGCCGATAACGCTCCAGTCCCTGCGCCGATAACCCTCCAGTCCCTGCGCCGATAACACTCCAGTCCCTGCGCCGATAACGCTCCAGTCCCTGGCCGATAACACTCCAGTCCCTGCGCCGATAACGCTCCAGTCCCTGGCCGATAACGCTCCAGTCCCTGGCCGATAACCCTCCAGTCCCTGCGCCGATAACGCTCCAGTCCCTGGCCGATAACCCTCCAGTCCCTGGCCGATAACCCTCCAGTCCCTGGCCGACAACGCTCCAGTCCCTGCACCGATAACCCTCCAGTCCCTGGCCGATAACCCTCCAGTCCCTGCGGTGCTAACAATCCAGTGCTGGTGCAGGGTGGGGAATTGTGTTCCTATGTAACTAGACATTGCCATCTCTTACACACATTCCTGAAGGTTTCATCATATGACCTCCAACCGTTCACCCGTTTCCAATAACTTTTATAACTAATAAACAAAAGTGTTCAACAAAAATGGTAAAAGGAACACCATTTTTATAATGCCCCTGTGATTATTTTTCACATCAGTGTGCAGGAAATGAACCTTAATTCCTGAAGACTCCGGGTTAGCAACCCCCAGTAACAGCAGTGATTACCCCGGTGTCCTGTGGCTCGGTGGGTAGCACTCTCAGCTCTGAGTCAATCGGAGGTTCAGTACTGAGGGAGCACTGCACTGTCGGAGGGTCAGTACTGAGGGAGTGTCGCACTGTCGGAGGGTCAATACTGAGGGAGCACCGCACTGTCGGAGGGGCAGTACTGAGGGAGCACCGCACTGTCGGAGGGTCAGTACTGAGGGAGCACCGCACTGTCGGAGGGGCAGTACTGAGGGAACACCGCACTGTCGGAGGGTCAGTACTGAGGGAGTGTTGCACTATCGGAGGTTCAGTACTGAGGGAGCACCGCACTGTCGGAGGGACAGTACTGAGGGAGCGCCGCACGGTCGGAGGGCCAGTACTGAGAGAGCGGCGCACTGTCGGAGGGGCAGTACTGAGGAAGTGCTGCACTGTTGGAGGGGCAGTACTGAGGGAGCGCCGCACTGTTGGAGGGGCAGTACTGAGAGAGCACCGCACTGTTGGAGGGTCAGTACTGAGGAAGCGCTGCACTGTCGGAGAGGCAGTACTGAGGGAGTGCTGCACTGTCAGAGGGTCAGTACTGAGGGAGCGTTGCACTGTCGGAGGGCAGTGCTAAGGGAGTTATGCATTGTCGGAGGTGCAGTCTTTCGGATGAGACATTAAACCGAGGCTCCACCTGTTCTCAGGTGGACATAAAAGATCCCATGGCACTATTTTGAAAAAGAGCACGGGCGTTATCCACAGTGTCCTCTCCAATATTTATCCCGCAATCAACATAACAAAAACATTATCTGGTCATTATCACATTGCTGTTTGTGGGAGCCTGCTGTGCGCAAACTGTCTGCCGCGTTTCCCACATTACAACAGTGACTACACTAAAGAATGTACTTCATAGAATAGAATCATAGAATGGTGACAGCACGGAAGAAGGCCATTTGGCTCGATGAGCCCGTGCCGACTCTCAGTTAGACCCACTCACCCACTCTTTCCTCGTAATCCTGCAATTTTTTTTCCTTCAGATACTTAGCCAACTCCATTTTGAAAGATAAGATTGAGTCTGCCTTTCAGGCAGCGCATTCCAGATCCTAACCACTCGCTGCATAAAAAAAGTTGTTTCTTATGTCATCTTTGGTTCTTTTGCCAAACACCTTAAATCTGTGTCCTCTGGTTCTCGACCCTTCCACCAATGGGAACAGTTTCTCTCTATCTATTCTGTCCAGACCCCTCATGATTTTGAACACCTCGATCAAATCTTCTCTCAACCTTCTCTGCTCCAAGGAGAACAACCCCAGCTTCTCCAGTCTATCCACATCACTGAAGTCCCTCATCCCTGGAACCATTCTCGTAAATCTTTTTTGCGCCCTCTCTAAAGGCCTTCACATCCTTCCTAAAGTGCGGGGCCCAGAATTGGACACAATACTCCAGTTGGGGCCAAACCAGTGTTTTATAAAGGTTCATCATAACTTCCACACTTTTATACACTATGCCTCTATTTATTAAGCCCAGGAACCCGTAAGCCTTTTTAACCACTTTCTCAATCTGCCCTGCCACCTTCACTATACTTCCAAGTTTTGTGTCATCTGCAAATGTTGAAATTGTGCCCCGTACACCCACATCCAGGTCATTAATATATATCAAGAAAAGCAGTGGTCCCAGTACCGACCCCTGGGGAACACCACTCCAGTCCGAGAAACAACCATTTACCACTACTCTCTGTTTCCTGTCACTGAGCCAATTCCGTATCCATGTGCCACTGTCCCTTTTATTCCAAGGTCTTCAACTTTGCTGCAAGTCTATTATGTGGCACTTTGTAGAAAGCCTTTTGGAAATCCATGTACACCATGTCAACTGCATTACCCTCATCAACCCTCTCTGTTACCTCATCAAAAAACTTGATCAAGTTGGTTAAACACAATTTGCATTTAACAAATCCATGCTGGCTTTTCTTAATTAATCCACATTTGTCCAAGTGACTTTTAATTTTGTCCCTAATTATTGTTTCGAAAAGCTTCCCCAGTACCGAGATTAAACTGACCGGCCTGTAGTTGCTGGATTTATCTTTACACCCTTTTTTGAACAAGGGTGTAACATTTGAAATTCTCCAGTCCTCTGGCACCAGCCCCATATCCAAGGAGGATTGGAATATAATGGCCAGAGCCTCTGCAATTTCTTCCTTCACTTCACTCAGGTTTTGGGGCTCAAGAGATTACAGAGATAGGGAGGGGTGAGGCCATTGGACTGGAAACGTACTTGTTATGACCTTGGATGTTCTGATAATGACTCCACAAGGTAATGTGTTGTACTTGAACTGTAGTGACCTTAGTCCTTTATTGATAACTCCAGAGACAGACTCACGCCTGGTGGCCTGCCTTTTATATGAGGCCAGGCACATCTTTACAGGTAACTACGAGTCTCCCACTGCTGTGTCCTCTGGTAGCACACCTTGTGATAGTACAAACAGTAGCCATGTAGGATACATGACATCACTCTTCCCCAAGCTTTCAGTGAAAGTCACCTCTGCACTGACTGTGCTCTGGGCTTAGCTCTCTCTGGTTGACCCTTGGCGAGTCATTTCAATCTTGGATGAGTGGTTGATGTTTCGTTGGCAGTAGAGTGCTGATTGTGTGTGTCCCTGACCACTCCATTCTCCCCACCCCTCCCCACATATAGATTATGCTGGAGGCTCATTTCATTCATATACATTCAAGTCCAGAAAAACAAGTTTTACTTTTGTGAGACAAGTACATTAGACTGGTGAAATACATTATCAATGCGTACTGGGGATCGGTAACTGGTGCGTAAAGACAAGCTAGTGCCAGAACTGCTGCATGGTGTCCAGGCAGTCTGGTGGCGGCGCGGTGCCCAGTGCTGGCAGTGGGAACCAGGTTGGCTCATGTTGCCTGCTTTTGGGACTGTTGCCGTTGCTCCTAGTGTTGGGCAGGTTCACAGATGTCTGTGACCTCCCTGTCCTTTCTTTGTGCCCTGGGTCGCTGCTGTTCCCTGAGGAGCCGTCGTCTAGCAGTGCACAGGGAACTGCTGACTTGCTAGCCTGGGCGTTGTTTGGTTTGGGATCCTGGCTGGTCCTGGTCCCCTTTTGGCGAACTGTTGCGGGTGACCTTTCGTTCCCGGGTATGGCCCTGGTGGAGATGGTGTCTGGGGGCTGCGTCTTAGCACAGTTTGCTCTTTCAGGCTCGTGGCTGGTGCCATCGGGTGACTGAGAGGAGGAGCCAATCAGGGGCAGGGTATCAATACCAATGCCGTTGCCGTTCTGAGATCGCTTGCTCTGCAGCTCGTGTGTATTGGCTGCTTGTAGCCACATTCCATGGTGCATCACTCTGGTCCCAGGGACGTGAGTGTTGGGTAGCTCACTGGACCTGTGTGCTCCCGCTGCATTGGCAGTGTGCAGTTCAAATCCTACATTGCACAACGTTTCATTACTTATTGTGGATAAACTGTAGCTCCGATTGCGACCCTTTTCCTTGCTTGTTGCATGTACACAACTCTGATCATCAGTTACACATTTTACCTCTAACTCACAGTTGCTATTACATTGCTTGAGTGTGTGGAACTGTCCCTTTTAAGTGTGGTGGGTTGCAGGCCTCCTTTAAGACAGTCTTGCTTTCTTTACCCCGATCCTCTTCTCCGTTTGGTACCACGTGTTGCTCCATCAGCGCTGTCCCTCGTGGTGTGGCCGCCGCCATCTTTTTCTTCAGCGCATCACCTCGTGGTTCAGGGGCCATCTTTTCTCCATCCATGATGTCGACTGCGGTGATCCTCTTCTCCCCGGGTTCTGCCACCGAAGCTGGGAAGTCGCCTTTGGATCCGATTTTCTTGCTCCGGAGTCCTACCACTGGAGCCCGGAAGGTGCGTTCAGGTTGTCTCAGTTGGATCATCTCCACGCAGTCGTGCCCTGCGGTCTGTTCCTCGGGTGTTGTTCTGGTCTGCTCTCTGGTGCCGGATCCAATCTCAGGTAAGGGCTTGCTTTGCCTCTGAGCGCGGAGGACGTCGATCGCTGGAGGGGTGAAGTCTTCCCACTTCCAATGGATCTTCTCCATCCACCTTCTTCTGAGTAGCGTTGGTCCATCACCTGCAACAATCCACAGGGGTAACTTGTGCACCGCCCCATCATGGAGTACCTTTACATCTGTGCTACCAACAACTAGGATAGTTCATCGGTGTAGGTGCGCAGCTTTGCCTGAACCAAGACCAACTTGGGTCGTTCAGTCTGATTGTCCCATAGCCTCTCAAAGGCTTCTTGATTCATTACTGACTGGCTCCCCCCCATGTCCACTTCCATGAAGACTGGAACGCCATCTATCTCGACTTCCATTCTCAATGGGGAACACTCGGTGGTGCAGTTAAACATGCTATGTACCACGACGTGGGGCTGAGCTGCCTCTCTGCCTATCGTTTCATAATCCGCGCTGGATTCATGGCCATCAGCAGACTCTTCATCAACACAGTGAGTCATATTTCTCTTGCACATTCGCTGGAGGTGGCCCATTGTGCTGCAGCCTTTGCATACACAGTCTTTAAAACAGCACTGGTGAGCCCTGTGATTCCCTCCACAACGCCAGCATGGGGCGACTCGGTTAGCCCCCCTCGGCGGACTCTGAGTTAAGGGACTAGGAGGCCTGTTCTCTCTTCCCTGAGAAGGTTCGCGTTCTACAGTCCAGCCTCTAAAAGGCGCCACTTGGTGCACAGTACCTGCCAGGTTTGAGTCCTGAGGATGAGTCATCTGCCGAGAGCCGCAGGTCGTGGTCATGAATGCCTGGCTCACAGAGATGGCCTTCTGCAGTGTGACTGTGATACCCGCTGACAGTAGCTTATAAAGAAGACCCTCATGGCTGATTCCAATGACAAAAATGTCCCGCAGTGCTTCGGTGAGGTGGTTGCCGAAATCACACGGTGCTGCCAGCCTCCTGAGGTCTGCAGCATATTTCACGATTTCCTGGCTGATACGTCCTTACTATACAGTATAAATGCACATGAGGCCCATGCTTGAGAGAAGGTCAGTCTGTGACCTGTCCTTTATTCCTTAGCACTCAAGTGATGGAAGTGGGTGGAGCTTCCCCCTTTTATACCTGAAGGTCCAGATTAGGAGTGTCTCCCACAAGTTCACCACCTAGTGGTCATTGTTCTCACAGTGTAAAACTTGGTCAGTTTATACATGGGTCACAATGCTGGTTGAATACATGACATCACCCCCCAAAGTCTTATTGGGATCACAGGTTGAGTCTCTCTGGTGGTTTACGCTCCCTTGTAGAGCGCCTGAGTTGGGGCTCCGGTTGTTGGGCGCTGGCCTGAGTGTCTGCTGTTTGCGGTGCCTCAGGCCTGTCCAGACTGCCCACAGTGACTGGGCTCTCCTCCCTTTGGTTCCGGTGTTCGGTCACCTGTGGAGGAGTGAACTCTACATCGTGTTCTTCCTCTGCTTCTTCTATGGGGTTGCTGAACCTCCTTTTTGTTTGATCCACATGTTTGCGGTAGATTTCTTGATTGGTGAGTTGAACTACCAGAATCCTATTTCCCTCTTTGGCAATCACAGTGCCTGCGAGCCATTTGGGCCTTGCAGCGTAGTTGAGGACAAAAACAGGGTCATTTACATCAATACATAGCGCCCTTGCATTCCTGTCATGGTAGTCATATTGTGACTGGCGCCTGCTCTCGACAATTTCTTTCATGGTGGGGTGTATAAGGGATAACCGGGTTTTGAGCGTCCTTTTCATTAGTAGCTCTGCGGGTGGAACCCCTGTGAGAGAGTGTGGTCGGGATCTATAGGCCAACAGGAGGCGTGATAAGCGGCCATCTTAGACTGGGTGTTGTGTAATGAGAGAGGATTAATTAGCAATCTCATTGTGCGAGGCCCCTTGGGGAAGAGTGACCATAATATGGTGGAATTCTGCATTAGGATGGAGAATGAAACAGTAAATTCAGAGACCATGGTCCAGAACTTAAAGAAGGGTAACTTTGAAGGTATGAGGCGTGAATTGGCTAGGATAGATTGGCGAATGATACTTAGGGGGTTGACTGTGGATGGGCAATGGCAGACATTTAGAGACCGCATGGATGAACTACAACAATTGTACATCCCTGTCTGGCGTAAAAATAAAAAAGGGAAGGTGGCTCAACCGTGGCTATCTAGGGAAATCAGGGATAGTATTAAAGCCAAGGAAGTGGCATACAAATTGGCCAGAAATAGCAGCGAACCTGGGGACTGGGAGAAATTTAGAACTCAGCAGAGGAGGACAAAGGGTTTGATTAGGGCAGGGAAAATGGAGTACGAGAAGAAGCTTGCAGTGAACATTAAGGTGGATTGCAAAAGTTTCTATAGGTATGTAAAGAGAAAAAGGTTAGTAAAGACAAACGTAGGTCCCCTGCAGTCAGAATCAGGGGAAGTCATAACGGGGAACAAAGAAATGGCAGACCAATTGAACAAGTACTTTGGTTCGGTATTCACTAAGGAGGATACAAACAACCTTCCGGATATAAAAGGGGTCAGAGGGTCTAGTAAGGAGGGGGAACTGAGGGAAATCCTTATTAGTCGGGAAATTGTGTTGGGGAAATTGATGGGATTGAAGGCCGATAAATCCCCAGGGCCTGATGGACTGCATCCCAGAGTACTTAAGGAGTTGGCCTTGGAAATAGCGGATGCATTGACAGTCATTTTCCAACATTCCATTGACTCTGGATCAGTTCCTATCGAGTGGAGGGTAGCCAATGTAACCCCACTTTTTAAAAAAGGAGGGAGAGAAAACAGGGAATTATAGACCGGTCAGCCTGACCTCAGTAGTGGGTAAAATGATGGAATCAATTATTAAGGATGTCATAGCAGTGCATCTGGAAAATGGTGACATGATAGGTCCAAGTCAGCATGGATTTGTGAAAGGGAAATCATGCTTGACAAATCTTCTGGAATTTTTTGAGGATGTTTCCAGTAAAGTAGACAAAGGAGAACCAGTTGATGTGGTATATTTGGACTTTCAGAAGGCTTTCGACAAGGTCCCACACAAGAGATTAATGTGCAAAGTTAAAGCACATGGGATTGGGGGTAGTGTGCTGACGTGGATTGAGAACTGGTTGTCAGACAGGAAGCAAAGAGTAGGAGTAAACGGGGACTTTTCAGAATGGCAGGCAGTGACTAGTGGGGTGCCGCAAGGTTCTGTGCTGGGGCCCCAGCTGTTTACATTGTACATTAATGATTTAGACAAGGGGATTAAATGCAGTATCTCCAAATTTGCTGATGACACTAAGTTGGGTGGCAGTGTGAGCTGCGAGGAGGATGCTATTAGGCTGCAGAGTGACTTGGATAGGTTAGGTGAGTGGGCAAATGCATGGCAGATGAAGTATAATGTGGATAAATGTGAGGTTATCCACTTTGGTGGTAAAAACAGAGAGACAGACTATTATCTGAATGGTGACAGATTAGGAAAAGGGAAGGTGCAACGAGACCTGGGTGTCATGGTACATCAGTCATTGAAGGTTAGCATGCAGGTACAGCAGGCGGTTAAGAAAGCAAATGGCATGTTGGCCTTCATAGCGAGGGGATTTGAATACAGAGGCAGGGAGGTGTTGCTACAGTTGTACAGGGCCTTGGTGAGGCCACACCTGGAGTATTGTGTACAGTTTTAGTCTCCTAACTTGAGGAAGGACATTCTTGCTATTGAGGGAGTGCAGCGAAGATTCACCAGACTGATTCCCGGGATGGCGGGACTGACCTATCAAGAAAGACTGGATCAACTGGGCTTGTATTCACTGGAGTTCAGAAGAATGAGAGGGGACCTCATAGAAACGTTTAAAATTCTGACGGATTTAGACAGGTTAGATGCAGGAAGAATGTTCCCAATGTTGGGGAAGTCCAGAACCAGGGGTCACAGTCTGAGGATAAGGGGTAAGCCATTTAGGACCGAGATGAGGAGAAACTTCTTCACCCAGAGAGTGGTGAACCTGTGGAATTCTCTACCACAGAAAGTAGTTGAGGCCAATTCACTAAATATATTCAAAAAGGAGTTAGATGTAGTCCTTACTAATAGGGGGATCAAGGGGTATGGCGAGAAAGCAGGAATGGGGTACTGAAGTTGCATGTTCAGCCATGAACTCATTGAATGGTGGTGCAGACTCGAAGGGCCGAATGGCCTACTCCTGCACCTATTTTCTATGTTTCTATGTTTCTACAAACCCCCTTGGATTCTGAGCATCCCCTGTTTGATTATCTGCACTGCTCGTTCTGCCTAGCCTCTGACATGGTTAATTCCATTGCCTGCCATGAAATCCTGGAATTCAATGCTTGTAAAGCACGGGCCATTGTCGCTGACCAAGACATCCGGTAGACCGTGGGCGGCGAACATTGCCTGTAGACTTTCTACCGTGGCAGATGATGTGCTTGAATTTAAAATGTCACACTCGATCCATTTGGAATAGGCGTCTACTACAACCAAAAACATTTTTCCCATGAAAGGACCTGCGTAATCCACATGGATGTGTGACCAAGGCTTGGCGGGCCAGGACCAGGGGCTAAGGGGGGCTTCCCTGGGTGCATTGCCCAGCTGGGCACACGTGTTGCACCTGCGAACACAAAGTTCCAGATCTGCGTCTATCCCTGGCCACCAAACGTGTGACCTGGCAATTGCCTTCATCATGACAATGCCCGGGTGACCATTGTGGAGTTCTCTGATGAACACCTCTCTGCCCATCTGGGGCATGACTACGCGGTTTCCCCACAGTAGGCAATCGGCCTGAATCGAGAGTTCATCCCTGCGCCTGTGAAATGGTTTAAATTCCTCAGGGCATGCCCTGTATGTGGCTGCCCAGTCCCCATTCAGGACACATTTCTTGACTAGAGACAATAGCGGGTCTCTATTTGTCCAGACTTTAATCTGACGGGCTGTCACGGGTGAGCTTTCGTTTCCAAAAGCTTCAACAGCCATGACCATCTCAGCAGCATGCTCGGTAGCCCCTTCAGTGGTGGCTAGTGGGAGCCTGCTGAGTGCATCGGCGCAGTTTTCGGTGCCCGGTCTGTGCCGAATTGTATAGTCATAGGCGGCTAACGTGAGTGCCCACCTCTGTATGTGGGCTGATGCGTTTGCATTTATGGCTTTGTTGTCAGCCAAAAGGGACGTTAGGGGTTTGTGATCTGTCTCCAGCTCAAATTTCCTGCCAGACAGGTACTGGTGCATTTTCTTTACCGCATATACACATGCGAGTGCCTCCTTTTCTACCATCCCGTAGCCCCTTTCTGCCTGGGACAGACTCCTGGAGGCATAAGCTACCGGCTGTAACTGACCCTTGGCATTGATATGCTGCAACACACACCCGGCACCATAGGATGACGCATCGCACGTTAACACAAGTTTCTTACATGGGTCGTATAGTGTTAACAGAGTGTTGGAACATAACAAATTGCGTGCTTTATTAAAAGCCCTTTCCTGGCTGTCCCCCCAGACCCATTCGCGACCTTTGCGTAGGAACACGTATAGCGGCTCTAGCAGCGTGCTCAATTTGGGAAGAAAGTTACCAAAATAGTTCAGGAGCCCCAGGAACGAACGCAGTTCCGTCGTGTTACGGGGTCTGGGTGCTCTCTGGATCACTTCCGTCTTGGACGCAGTAGGGCTGATCCCGTCTGCTGCTACCCTCATCCCCAGGAATTCCAGCTCTGGAGCTAGGAAGACGCACTTTGCCTTTTTCAGTCGCAGCCCTACCCAGTCCAGTCTGCATAGCACCTCCTCCAGGTTGTGGAGGTGTTCTTCAGTATCATAACCCGTGATGAGGATGTCATCCTGAAAAACCACCGTCTCTGTAATCGACTTGAGGAGGCTTTCCATATTTCGTTGGAAGATCGCGGCGGCCGAGCGAATCCCGAACGGACATCTGTTGTACTCAAACAACCCCTTGTGTGTCGTGATGGTGGTCAGCTTCTTCGACTCACTCGTCAGCTCCTGGGTCATGTAAGCTGAGGTCAGGTCCAATTTTGAAAAAAGTTTGCCACCGGATAGCGTCGCAAAGAGGTCCTCCGCTCTCGGTAGCGGGTACTGGTCTTGGAGTGACACCCGATTGATGGTGGCCTTGTAATCACCACATATCCTGACCGACCCATCCGCCTTGAGCACCGGCACAATCGGGCTCGCCCAGTCACTGAATTCGACTGGCGAGATGATGCCTTCCCTCAGCAGGCGGTCCAATTCGCCTTCTATCTTTTCCCGCATCACGTACGGCACCGCTTTGGCCTTGTGGTGTACTGGCCTGGCGTCCGGGTTTTTGTGAATCACTACCTTGGCCCCCATGAAAGTGCCAATGCCAGGTTGAAATAATGAGTCAAATTTGTCCAGGACCTGTGAGCATGATACTCGCTCCACAGAGGAAATTGCATTGACATCGCCCCATTTCCAGTTCATGACAACAAGTCAACTCGTCCCCAGTAGTGCGGGACCGTCCCCCGGGACAACCCAGAGTGGCAACCTGTTCTCCAAATATTTGTGGGTCACGACTACCGGGGCGCTGCTTAGCACCGGAGTTATCTCCTTTGTGTATGTCCGTAGCTGTGCGTCAATCGGCGATAATTTTGGCCTCCTGGCCTTGGACGCCCACAACTTTTCGAACTGTTTGATACCCATCAGGGACTGGCTGGCCCCCGTGTCTAGCTCCATTGATATTGGGATGCCATTGAGGAGCACTTTCATCATTATCGGTGGCGTCCTCGTGTATGAACTATATACGTCCTCCACATGAACTCGCTGAACTTCAGCTTCCAGCGATTTCCCCCAGCGTTCATTTCTGCAATTTCTGCAGGTATTTTGCTCATCTCTGCAAACTCCGGCTGAGTGTGTGCCTCCACGCCTCCAACATGAGCTGTTGTTGGAAACAAAAGGTCCCTTGCCAGTCGATCGTCCCTGACTGCCCCTGTGTCTCTGTCGAACTCCCCCTCTGGGTTCGACTACGTATCGGGGCATGCCCGATTGCCCTTGTCTGCCTGGAGAACTGCGTGCTGCTTTAGCAATGTTGAATCTCTGTCCCAACCATTCCTTAACACAGTACCTCTCGTCTGTTCTGCTAGTGGTCATGCTCGCGTGGTTTAAATCCCAGTTTCTTGTCACCATTGATACGTCCTTACTATACAGTATAAATGCACATGAGGCCTATGCTTGAGAGAAGGTCAGTCTGTGACCTGTCCTTTATTTCATGGCATTCAAGTGATGAAGGTGGGTGGAGCTTCCCCTTTTATACCTGAAGGTCCAGGTTAGGAGTGTCTCCCACAAGTTCACCACCTAGTGGTCATTGTTCTCACAGTGTACAACTTGGTCAGATTATACATGTGTTACAATGCTGGTTGAATACATGACACTGGCCTTCAGGCTGTCGGTGGGTGTAGAATTGGAGTCTGGCTGTGAGGATGCTCTCCTTGGGCTTGAGTTGCTCATGGATCAGTGTTACAAGTTCCTCGTACGTCTTAGTTGTTGTCTTCACTGGTGCCAGCAAGTCCCTGACGAGGCCATAAATGATGGGCCCACAACTGGTTAGCAGGATAGCTCTGTGCTTGCCAGCCAGTGTGGCCGGGTTGTCTTCTGCCAGATAGTTTGCTGTGAAGAAATGGTCGAGCTGCTCCACAAAGGCGTCCCAATCATCACCCTCGGCGAACTGCTGCAACGTACCAAGGGTAGCCATTTTCACGTGAAAGTCCCGTAATCTCGTTGCCAATTGTTATGTCCTTGGATGCTCTGATAATGACTCCACGGGGCAAGGTGGAGTCGAGCAGTCAGTCGAGGAGGCGGGAGCTCGGAGCAGCGCGAGTCCGGGGTCGGCGAGAGGCCTATAAAGGCCAGCGGGAGTCGAGCAGTCAGTCGAGGAGGCGGGAGCTCGGAGCAGCGTGAGTCCGGGGTCGGCGAGAGGCCTATAAAGGCCAGCGGGAGCTCGGAGCAGTCAGTCGAGGAGGCGGGAGCTCGGAGCAGCGCGAGTCCGGGGTCGGCGAGAGGCGTACCGGTGCAGCTGCAGGGAGAAGGCAAAAAAACAAAGGTGACGTCACAGCCTAGGGGGTAAGTGATTGGCTGGTGATTGGTGAGTAGTTTTTCTTTTTCTTCTTATATTGGTCAGTAACTTTTAACATTGTTATTACCAGTTTAAGTGTATCTAAGGGTTAAGACATGGCAGGAGAGCTCGGTCGGGTGTTATGCTCCTCCTGTACCATGTGGGAACTCAGGGACACTTCCGGTGTCCCTGACGACTACGTGTGCGGGAAGTGTATCCGCCTCCAGCTCCTGACGGTCCGCGTTGCGGAATTGGAGCTGAGGGTGGATTTACTCTGGAGCATCCACGATGCTGAGAATGACGTGAGTATCACGTGTAGTGAGTTGGTCTTACCGCAGGGAAAGGGTCCACAGCCAGATAGGGAATGGAAGACCAGCAGGAAGAGTAGAGCAAGGAAGGTAGTGCAGGGGTCCCCTGCGGTCATCCCCCTGCAAAACAGATACACCGCTTTGGGTACTGTTGAGGGGAATGACTCATCAGGGGAGGGCAGCAGCAGCCAAGTTCATGGCACCGTGGCTGGCTCTGCTGCACAGGAGGGCAAGAAAAAGAGTGGGAGAGCGATAGTGATAGGGGATTCAATTGTGAGGGGAATAGATAGGCGTTTCTGCGGCCGCAACCGAGACTCCAGGATGGTATGTTGCCTCCCTGGTGCAAGGGTCAAGGATGTCTCGGAGCGGGTGCAGGACATTCTGAAATGGGAGGGAGAACAGCCAGTTGTCGTGGTGCACATTGGTACCAACGACATAGGCAAAAAAAGGGATGAGGTCCTACGAAACGAATTTAAGGAGCTAGGAGCTAAATTAAAAAGTAGGACCTCAAAAGTAGTAATCTCGGGATTGCTACCAGTGCCACGTGATAGTCAGAGTAGGAATCGCAGGATAGCGCAGATGAATACGTGGCTTGAGCAGTGGTGCAGCAGGGAGGGATTCAAATTCCTGGGGCATTGGGACCGGTTCTGGGGGAGGTGGGACCAGTACAAACCGGACGGTCTGCACCTGGGCAGGACTGGAACCAATGTCCTAGGGGGAGTGTTTGCTAGTGCTGTTGGGGAGGATTTAAACTAATATGGCAGGGGGATGGGAACCAATGCAGGGAGACAGAGGGAAACAAAAAGGAGCCAAAAGCAAAAGACAGAAAGGAGATGAGGAAAAGTGTAGGGCAGAGAAACCCAAGGCAAAGAACAAAAAGGGCCACTGTACAGCAAAATTCTAAAAGGACAAAGGGTGTTAATAAAACAAGCCTGAAGGCTTTGTGTCTTAATGCAAGGAGTATCCGCAATAAGGTGGATGAATTAATTGTGCAAATAGATGTTAACAAATATGATGTGATTGGGATTACGGAGACGTGGCTCCAGGATGATCAGGGCTGGGAACTCAACATTCAGGGGTATTCAACATTCAGGAAGGATAGAATAAAAGGAAAAGGAGGTGGGGTAGCATTGCTGGTTAAAGAGGAGATTAATGCAATAGTTAGGAAAGACATTAGCTTGGATGATGTGGAATCTATATGGGTAGAGCTGCAGAACACCAAAGGGCAAAAAACGTTAGTAGGAGTTGTGTACAGACCTCCAAACAGTAATAGGGATGTTGGGGAGGGCATCAAACAGGAAATTAGGGGTGCATGCAATAAAGGTGTAGCAGTTATAATGGGTGACTTTAATATGCACATAGATTGGGCTAGCCAAACTGGAAGCAATACGGTGGAGGAGGATTTCCTGGAGTGCATAAGGGATGGTTTTCTAGACCAATATGTTGAGGAACCAACTAGGGGGGAGGCCATCTTAGACTGGGTGTTGTGTAATGAGAGAGGATTAATTAGCAATCTCATTGTGCGAGGCCCCTTGGGGAAGAGTGACCATAATATGGTGGAATTCTGCATTAGGATGGAGAATGAAACAGTAATTTCAGAGACCATGGTCCAGAACTTAAAGAAGGGTAACTTTGAAGGTATGAGGCGTGAATTGGCTAGGATAGATTGGCGAATGATACTTAGGGGGTTGACTGTGGATGGGCAATGGCAGACATTTAGAGACCGCATGGATGAAGTACAACAATTGTACATTCCTGTCTGGCGTAAAAATAAAAAGGGGAAGGTGGCTCAACCGTGGCTATCTAGGGAAATCAGGGATAGTATTAAAGCCAAGGAAGTGGCATACAAATTGGCCAGAAATAGCAGCGAACCTGGGGACTGGGAGAAATTTAGAACTCAGCAGAGGAGGACAAAGGGTTTGATTAGGACAGGGAAAATGGAGTATGAGAAGAAGCTTGCAGGGAACATTAAGGCGGATTGCAAAAGTTTCTATAGGTATGTAAAGAGAAAAAGGTTGGTGAAGACAAACGTAGGTCCCCTGCAGTCAGAATCAGGGGAAGTCATAACGGGGAGCAAAGAAATGGCGGATCAATTGAACAAGTACTTTGGTTCGGTATTCACTAAGGAGGATACAAACAACCTTCCGGATATAAAAGGGGTCAGAGGGTCTAGTAAGGAAGAGGAACTGAGGGAAATCTTTATTAGTCGGGAAATTGTGTTGGGGAAATTGATGGGATTGAAGGCAGATAAATCCCCAGGGCCTGATGGCCTGCATCCTAGAGTACTTAAGGAGGTGGCCTTGGAAATAGCGGATGCATTGACAGTCATTTTCCAACATTCCATTGACTCTGGATCAGTTCCTATGGAGTGGAGGGTAGCCAATGTAACCCCACTTTTTAAAAAAGGAGGGAGAGAGAAAACAGGGAATTATAGACCGGTCAGCCTGACCTCAGTAGTGGGTAAAATGATGGAATCAATTATTAAGGATGTCATAGCAGTGCATCTGGAAAATGGTGACATGATAGGTCCAAGTCAGCATGGATTTGTGAAAGGGAAATCATGCTTGACAAATCTTCTGGAATTTTTTGAGGATGTTTCCAGTAAAGTGGACAAAGGAGAACCAGTTGATGTGGTATATTTGGACTTTCAGAAGGCTTTCGACAAGGTCCCACACAAGAGATTAATGTGCAAAGTTAAAGCACATGGGATTGGGGGTAGTGTGCTGACGTGGATTGAGAACTGGTTGTCAGACAGGAAGCAAAGAGTAGGAGTAAACGGGTACTTTTCAGAATGGCAGGCAGTGACTAGTGGAGTGCCGCAAGGTTCTGTGCTGGGGCCCCAGCTGTTTACATTGTACATTAATGATTTAGACGAGGGGATTAAATGCAGTATCTCCAAATTTGCGGATGATACTAAGTTGGGTGGCAGTGTGAGCTGCGAGGAGGATGCTATTAGGCTGCAGAGTGACTTGGATAGGTTAGGTGAGTGGGCAAATGCATGGCAGATGAAGTATAATGTGGATAAATGTGAGGTTATCCACTTTGGTGGTAAAAACAGAGAGACAGACTATTATCTGAATGGTGACAGATTAGGAAAAGGGAAGGTGCAACGAGACCTGGGTGTCATGGTACATCAGTCATTGAAGGTTGGCATGCAGGTACAGCAGGCGGTTAAGAAAGCAAATGGCATGTTGGCCTTCATAGCGAGGGGATTTGAATACAGGGGCAGGGAGGTGTTGCTACAGTTGTACAGGGCCTTGGTGAGGCCACACCTGGAGTATTGTGTACAGTTTTGGTCTCCTAACTTGAGGAAGGACATTCTTGCTATTGAGGGAGTGCAGCGAAGGTTCACCAGACTGATTCCCGGGATGGCGGGACTGACCTATCAAGAAAGATTGGATCAATTGGGCTTGTATTCACTGGAGTTCAGAAGAATGAGAGGGGACCTCATAGAAACGTTTAAAATTCTGACGGGTTTAGACAGGTTAGATGCAGAAAGAATGTTCCCAATGTTGGGGAAGTCCATAACCAGGGGTCACAGTCTGAGGATAAGGGGTAAGCCATTTAGGACCGAGATGAGGAGAAACTTCTTCACCCAGAGAGTGGTGAACCTGTGGAATTCTCTACCACAGAAAGTAGTTGAGGCCAATTCACTAAATATATTCAAAAGGGAGTTAGATGAAGTCCTTACTACTCGGGGGATCAAGGGTTATGGCGAGAAAGCAGGAAGGGGGTACTGAAGTTTCATGTTCAGCCATGAACTCATTGAATGGCGGTGCAGGCTAGAAGGGCTGAATGGCCTGCTCCTGCACCTATTTTCTATGTTTCTATGTTTCTAAGGTATTGTACTTGAACTGTAGTGGCCTTAGTTTTTTATTGATAACTCCAGAGAGAGGCTCACGCCTGGTGACCTGCCTTTTATGCTAGGCCAGGCACACCTGTACAGATAACCTACAGGTCTCCCACTGCTGTGCCCTCTGATGGCACACCTTGTGATAGTACAAACAGTAACCATGTAGGATACATGACAGTACTGATCAAGAAAGTTCTCCTGAACACACTGCAGAAATTCTTCATCTTCTCTGCCCTTTATTACAATCCCAGTCTATATTAGGATAGTTGGCAAGTCCCCCATTGTTACAATTCTGTAGTTTTTGCACCTCTCTGTAATTTCTCTGTAAATTTGCTCCTCCATATCTTTCCTACTATTTGGTGGTCTATAGAATACACCTAGTCATGCAAGGGCACCTCTGTTATTTCTTAGCTCTCACCATATGGATTCTGTCTGTCCCCTAGACTTCATTGGCTGTAAAGTGCTTTGAGACATTGGTGTTTGTGAAAGGTGGTTTTTAAATGCAAGTCTCAATATTTGTCCCTCACTCAACACGTAAAACAGACTATCTGGTCATTTATCACATCGCTGTGTGTGGGAGCTTGCTGTGTGAACTGGTTGCCATGTTTCCCACATTACAAGTGACTACACTCCAAAAGTACTTCATTGGCTGTAAAGCGCTTTGGGACGTGTGAGGTTGTGAAAGGCGTTGTCGAAATGAAGGAAATTGTTGAGCTCGCTCAGACTGGGCCTGTGGGGCAAGGCCCTGTTGCTATGGCGACGTCTCCTCCTGCCCCAATTGGGGCACTTCCGGCCTGTGTGACCCTGAAATGTGTCCGGGTACTTCCGGTCTGTTGGGACAGTGACTGGGCTCCGCGAAAGGAAGAAGAAAAAAAGCAATCGAATGGGGGCGGCGGCGGCGTGGCGCCGGTAACCGGTAACCGGGGCTTTCCCCTCCTCCCCCGGGGCCCGACCCGCCGCCATGGCCGAGCCGGGGAGTAAATTTGGCGACATCCAGCGCTACCTGTCGGACGGCCGCTTCCCCGCCACCTTCTGCCCAGCCAAGAAGAAGAACCTCAAGCGGTACGCGCAGAAATTCCTGCTGGAAGGTAGGTGGCGGGGCGGGGGGGCACAACCCCCCCCCATAATATTCACCCCCCCAGCCCATAATATTCACCCCCCAGCCCATAATATTCACCCCCCCAGCCCATAATATTCACCCCCCCAGCCCATAATATTCACGCCCCAACCCATAATATTCACGCCCCAACCCATAATATTCACCCCCCCCCCCCATAATATTCACCCCCCCAGCCCATAATATTCACCCCCCCAGCCCATAATATTCACCCCCCCCCCCCATAATATTCACGCCCCAACCCATAATATTCACGCCCCAACCCATAATATTCACGCCCCAACCCATAATATTCACCCCCCCCCCCCATAATATTCACCCCCCCAGCCCATAATATTCACGCCCCAGCCCATAATATTCACGCCCCAACCCATAATATTCACCCCCCCAACCCATAATATTCACCCCCCCAGCCCATAATATTCACCCCCCCAGCCCATAATATTCACCCCCCAGCCCATAATATTCACCCCCCAACCCATAATATTCACCCCCCCAGCCCATAATATTCACACCCCCAGCCCATAATATTCACGCCCCAGCCCATAATATTCACGCCCCAGCCCATAATATTCACCCCCCCAGCCCATAATATTCACCCCCCCAGCCCATAATATTCACCCCCCCCAGCCCATAATATTCACCCCCCAGCCCATAATATTCACCCCCCCCATAATATTCACCCCCCCCCCATAATATTCACCCCCCCCATAATATTCACCCCCCCAGCCCATAATATTCACCCCCCAGCCCATAATATTCACCCCCCAGCCCATAATATTCACCCCCCAGCCCATAATATTCACCCCCCCCCCCCGTGACACTCTGACCTTTGCCCCCCCCCCCCCAGTGTGTATTTTTACAGGGTGTGTGGCACAGCCCAGACCGCTGCACGGCCTCGCGGGAGGGAGCACTGCTCCCCAAACCTTTACTTCACCCTCAAAGCAATCTTTTTTTCCCCAAAACTTTTTTTCCCCAAACGGCCAAGACGAATTTAAAGAAATATGAACGAAACCGATCAAATTGCTCAGAATGCTTGTTGGTAAATATTATTAGTTGAGCTTGTGCCAGGAATGAGAGTTGAAGACTCGAGTTTTTGTGTATTTATTGGAGGAAATGCTACTTCAGACAGCACAGGCCGCGTTACAGCTGCTGGAGGGTGATCAGACTCTGGGTCTTTAACAGATGTGGAGAAGCTGGGGGGTCATTCTCCTTTGAGCAGATAAGTTTAAGAGGGGATTTAATAGAGGTATCACAGAATGGCTACAGCCCGTCGAGCCCATGCCGGCTCTCTGCAAGAGCACTTCAGGCCAGTCCCACTCCCCCGCCCTTTCCCCGTAGCCCAGCAAATGGGGTTTCCCTTCAGGTACTTATCCAACTCCCTTGTGAAAGCCACGATTGAGTCTGCCTCCACCACCCTCTCAGGCCGTGCATTCCCGATCCTAACCACTCGCTGCGTAAAAAAAAGTTTTCCCTCATGTTGCCTTTGGTTCTTTTGCCAGGGAACTGTAGCATCGTGGTTATGTTGCTGAACTAGTAATCCAGAGGCTTTGAATCGTGATCCAGAGATACGAGTTCAAATCCCACCACGGCAGCTGAAAAACTTAATTTCAGTTAATTAAATACATCTGAAATAAAAAGCTAGTATCACTAATGGTGACCATGAAACTATCGATTTGTTGTAAAAACCCACCTGGTTCACTAATGTCTTTTAGGGAAGGAAATCTGCCGCCCTTACCCGGTCTGGCCTATATGTGACTCCAGACCCACAGCAATGTGGTCGACTCTTAACCGCCCCCTGAAA
The DNA here is from genome assembly GCF_044704955.1 of Pristiophorus japonicus. NCBI lineage: Eukaryota > Metazoa > Chordata > Chondrichthyes > Pristiophoridae > Pristiophorus > Pristiophorus japonicus. The sequence goes on along the minus strand of NC_091984.1, from coordinate 240,107,907 downwards.
TGGCCTCGTAAGCCACTCGGTTATAACAAACCATTATGAAAAACAATAAAAAGAATAAAACTGGACTGATCATATTGAAACATATAAGATAATGAGGGGGCTTGACAAGGTGGATGCAGAGAGGATATTTCCACTCATAGGGGAAACTTGAACTAGTCTCAAAATAAGGGACCGCCCATTTAAAACTCAGATGAGGTGGAATTTCTTCTCTGAGGGTTGTAAATCTGTGGAATTCTCTGCCCCAGAGAGCTGTGGAGGCGGAGTCATTTATATTTAAGGTGGAGACAGACAGATTTTTGAGTGATAAGGGAATAAAGGGTTATGGGGAGCGGGCAGCGAAATGGAGCTGAGTCCATGATCAGATCAGCCATGATCTCATTAAATGGCGGAGCAGGCTCGAGGGGCCAAATGGCCTACTCCTGCTCCTATTTCTTACGTTCTTATACCTTTTAGCCAATGTCCCAAACTCCTCCTCCACCATCCCTGGATATGTCCTGTTACGCCGGCAACACAGACCCACCAGGAGTGGTGGCACAGTGGGATACAGTTGGGAGGGAGTGGCCCTGGGAGTCCTCAACATTGACTTCGGACCCCGAAACCTCCTGCTGATTACCACCTACCGCCCTCCCTCAGCTGATGAATCAGTACTCCTCCACATTGAACACCACTTAGAAGAAGCACTGAGAGTAGCAAGGTACAGAATGTACTCTGAATGGGGGACTTCAATGTCCATCACCAAGAGTGGCACGGTAGCACCACTACTGACCGAGCTGGCTGAGTCCTGAAGGACATAGCTGCCAGACTGGGCCTGCGGTGGTGAGAGAACCAACACGAGGGAAAAACCTACTTGACCTCGTCCTCACCAATCTACCTGTCGCAGATGTATCTGTCCATGACAGCACTGGTAGCAGCGACCACCGCACTGTCATTGTGGAGATGAAGTTCCGTCTTCACACTGAGGACACCCTCCATCATGTTGTGTGGCACTACCACCGTGATAAATGGGATAGATTCAGAACAGATCAGCAGCGGCAGCAGAACTGTATTCCACCACAATCTAACCTCATGGCCTGGCATATCCCTCACTCTACCATTACCATCAAGCCAGGGGACCAAACCTGGTATGAGGAGTGTAGAACAGCATGCCAGGAGCAGCACCAGGCGTACCTAAAAATGAGGTGCCAACCTGGGGAAGCTGCAACACAGGACTAAATGCATGCTAAACAGTGGAAGCAACTTGCTATAGACAGGGCTAAGCGATCCCACAATCAATGGATCAGATCAAAGCTCTACAGTCCTGCCACATCCAGTCGTGAATGGTGGTGGACAATTAAACAACTAACAGAAGAAGGAGGAGGCTCCATGAATATTCCCGTCCTCAATGATGGCGGAGGTAAGCATTTGAGTGAAAAAGGTGAGGCTGAAGTATTTGCAACCATCTTCAGCAAGAATGGATGATCCATATTGGTCCTCAGCATCACAAGCCAGTCTTCAACCAATTCGATTCACTCCACGTGATACCAAGAAACGCCTGAGCGCACTGGATACAGCAAAGGCTATGTGCCCCAGCAACATCCCGGCTGTCGTGCTGAAGACTTGTGCTCGCGAACTAGCCGCGCCTCTAGCCAAGCTGTTCCAGTACAGCTACAACACTGGCATCTACCCGACAATGTGGAAACTGCCCAGGTTTGTCCTGTCCACAAAAAGCAGGACAGATCCAATCCGGCCAATTACCACCCCATCAGTCTACTCTCAATCATCAGCAAAGTGATGGAAGGTATCGTCCCCAGTGCTATCAAGTGACACTTACTCACCAATAACCTGTTCACCGATGCTCAGTTTGGGTTCCGCCAGGACCACTTGGTTCCAAATCTCATTACAGCCTTGGTCCCAACATGGACAGAAGAGCTGAATTCCAGAGGTGAGGTGAGAGTGACTGCCCTTGACATCAAGGCAGCACTTGACCAAGTGTGGCATCAAGGAGCCCTAGTAAAACTGAATTCAATGGGAATCAGGGGGAAAACTCTCCACTGGCTGGAGTCATACCCAGCACAAAGGAAGATGGTTGTGGTTGTTGGAGGCCAATCATCACAGCCCCAGGATATCGCTGCAGGAGTTCCTCAGGACAGTGTCCTCGGCCCAACCATCTTCAGCTGCTTCATCAATGACCTTCCCTCCATCATAAGGTCAGAAGTGGGGATGTTCGCTGATGACTGCACAGTGTTCAGTTTCACAACTCCTCAGATAATGAAGCAGTCCATGCCCACATGCAACAAGACCTGGATGATTTTCAGGCTGGGGCTGATAACTGACGAGTAACATTCACGTCACACAAGTGCCAGGCATTGACCATCTCCAACAAGCGAGAGTCTTACCAACGTCCCCATAAAATTCAACGGCATTACTGATATGCTCATAATAAAGGATGAAACTGAGTACTGTGTACAATGAGCAAGTGTGACCTTAGCTTCTTTAATGAGACTCCAGAGTGCAGGTACCTTGTGGGTGGCCTGCTTATATATCGTGCTACCAAGGGATGCTGGGATCCCTTGGGACTCCAACAAGTAGGCCCTCTGGTGGTGGTGTAATACAGGTTGTAAGGGGTTAAATACATAACAATTACCATCGCCGAATCCCCCATCATCAACATCTTGTGGGGGGGGGGGTCACCATTGACCATAAACTCAACTGGACCAGACACAAATACTGTGGCAACAAGAGCAGGTCGGAGGCTGGGTATTCTGCGGCGAGTGTCTCACCTGACTCCCCAAAGCCTTTCCACCATCTACGGCACAAGTCAGGAGTGTGATGGAACACGCCCCACTTGCCTGGATGGTGCAGCCCCAACAACACCGAAGAATCTCGACACCATCCCGGACAAAGCAGCCACTTGATCGGCCCCCCATCCACCACCTTCAACACTCACTCCCTCCACCACCGGCGCCCCCTGGCTGCAGTGTGTACCATCTACAAGATGCACTGCAGCAACTCGCCAAGGCTTCTTCGGCAGCACCTCCCAAACCCGCGACCTCTACCCCCTAGAAGGACAAGGGCAGCAGGCGCATGGGAACACCACCACCTCCACGTTCCCCTCCCAGTCACACACCATCCTGACTTGGAAATATATCGGCCGTTCCTTCATCGTCACTGGGTCACAATCCTGGAACTCCCTCCCTAACAGCACTGTGGGAGCCCCTTCACCACACGGACTGCAGCGGTTCAAGAAAGCTGCTCACCACCACCTTCTCAAGGGCAATTAGGGATGGGCAATAAATGCCAGCCTTCCAGTTACCCACATCCCATGAATGTATTTTATTTTTAAATCACCTTAAATCTGTGTCCTCTGGTCCTCGACCCTTCCGCCAATGGGAACAGTTTCTCTCTGTTTAGACCCTTCATGATTTTGAACACCTCGATCAAATCTCCTCTCAACTGTGTCTGGTCTAACGAGAACAACCCCAGCCTCTCCAGTCTATCCATGTAACTGAAGTCCCTCATTCCTGGAACCCTTCTCGTAAATCTTTACTGCACCCTCTCTAAGGCCTTCACATCCTTCCTAAAGTGCGGTGCCCAGAATTGGACACAATACTCCAGTTGGGGCTGAACTCGTGTTTTATACAGGTTCGTCAAAACTTCCTTACTTTTGTAATCTATGCCTCTATTTACCTCTGGTGACCCCCAAGGATCTATCCTTGGCTCCCTCCTATTTCTCATCTAAATGTTGCCCTTCAGCGACATCATCCGAAAACACAGCGTCAGTTTCCACGTGTACGCTCTACCTCACCACCACTTCTCTCATCCCCTCCTCGGGGTCTCAATTGTCAGACTGGCTTGTCCGACATCCAATTCTGGGCTGAGCAGAAATTTTCTCCAACGAATATTGGGAAAACTGAAGCCATTGTTTTGAGTCCCGCCACAAATTCCGTTCCCTAGCCACTGACTCCATCCCTCTCCCCAACCTCTGAGGCTGAACCAGACTGTTCGCAACCTTGATGTAATATTTGACCCTGAAATGAGCTTTCGACCACATATCCACAGCATAACCAAGACCGCCTATTTCCACCTCTATAACATCGCCCGTCTTCGCCCCTGCCTCAGCTCATCGGCTGCTGAAGCCCTTATCCATGCCTTTTGTTACCTCTGGACTTGACTATTCCAATGCACTCCTGGCTGGCCTCCCACATTCTATTCTACGTAAACTGGAAGTGATCCAAAACTCGGCTGCCCGTGTCCTAACTCGCACCGAGTCCCGCTCACCCATCACCCCCTGTACTCACTGCCCCGTGTCCTAACTCACACCCAGTCCCGCTCACCCATCACTCCCTGTACTCACTGCCCCGTGTCCTAACTCGCACCAAGTCCTGCTCACCCATCACCCCCTGTGCTCACTGCCCCATGTCCTAACTCGCACCGAGTCCCACTCACCCATCACCCCCTGGGCTCGCTGACCTACATTGGCTCCCCGTTAAGCAACGTCTTGATTTCAAAATTCTCATCCTTGTTTTCAAATCCCTCCATGGCCTCGCCCCTTCCCACAATGTCTACGCTCCTCTAATGCTACCCTCATGAGCATCCCTGATTATAATCGCTCCACCATTGGTGGCTGTGCCCCAAGCTCTGGAACTCCCTGCCTAACCCTCTCCGCCTCTCTACCTCTCTTTCCTTCTTCAAGACGCTCCTTAGAACCTACTTCTTTCACCTGCCCTAATCTCTCCTCCTGTGGTTCGGTGTCAAATTTTTTATCTCAGGATAATCCTGTGAAGTGCCTTGGGACGTTTCATTGCGTTAAAGGTGCTATATAAATGCAAGTTGTTATTTATGAAGCCCAGGATCCCGTATGCTGTTTTAACTGCATTCTCAACCTGCCCTGCCGCCTCATGATTTATGCCCATATACCCCCCGGTCTCTCTGCTTGTGCACCCTCTTTAGGATTGTACCCTTTAGTTCATATTTCCTCTCCTCTCATTCTTTTTATCAATGTATCGCTTCGCACTTTTCTGCGTTAAATTTCATCTGCCACATGTCTGTGTCCCCTTGAAGTCTATCACTATCCTCCTCACTGTTCACTATACTTCCAAGTTTTGTGTCATCTGCAAGCTTTGAAATTGTGCTCTGTACACCCACATCCAGGTCATTAATATATATCAAGAAAAGCAGTGGTCCCAGTACCGACCCCTGGGGAACATCACTGTATACCTTCTTCCAGCCCGATAAACCACCATTCACTACTACTCTCTGTTTCCTGTCACTGAGCCAATTCGTATCCGTGCTGCCACTGTCCCTTTTATGGGCTCATGTTCAAAATGCTGAAGGGTTTTGACAGAGTAAATAAAGAGAAACTGTTTCCAGTGGCTGAAGGGTCGGTAACCAGAGGGCACTGATTGAAGGTGATTGGCAAAAGAACCAAAGGTGACACGAGGAAACATTTTTTTAACTTAGAATTGTTATGATCTGGGATGCGTTGCTTGAAAGGGTGGTGGAAGCAGATTCAATAATGAGTTAAAGGAAAACAATTTACAGGGGAAAGAACGGGGGACTGGGATTACGTGCATAGTTCTACCATAGAGCCAGCACAGGCATGAGGGGCCGAATGGCCTTATTAGCTGTTTCTTTCCATGTGTACACAATTTGTTATGCTGTCACTTGCCAAATTGCGTATTTCTTTAATAGCTTGCAAAATATTACTTTACAAGTAAATGGCTTTGCTGCAATTGTGCCTCTTGGAATTTTGCATAGTTTAATACTATAATAATGTAGTAAAACGTCCCAAGGTGCTTCACAGGAGCGTTAACAGACAACATTTGACACCGAGCCACATAAGGAAATATTAGGACAGGTGACCAAACGCTTGATCAAAGAGGTAGGTTTTATGGAGTGTCTTAAAGGAGCGTAGAGAGGCAGAAAGGTTTAGGGAGGGAATTCCAGTGCTTGGGGCCGAGATGGTTGAAGGCACGGCCGCCAATGGTTGGACGAAGGGGAATGGGGGATTCACAAGAGGGCAGCATTAGAGGAGCGCAGAGATCTCGGGGGGGAGGGCGGGGGGTTGTGGGGCTGGAGGAGATTAGAGATAGGGAGGGGCGTGGCCGTGGAGGGATTTGAAAATAAGGATGTTCATTTTAAATTGGAGGCGTTGCAGTACCCGGGAGCCAATGTAGGTCAGTGAGCACAGGTGGTGATGGGTGAATGAGGCATGATGTGGGGAGATCGATTAGATTTTTGGACTCTAGGGGAATTAAGGGATATGGGGATCAGGCGGAAAGTGGAGTTGAGGTGGAAGATCAGCCATGATCTCATTGAATGGGGGAGCAGGCTCGAGGGGCCATATGGCCTACTCCTGTTCCTAATTCTTATGTTGACGTGAGGCTGGTTGTCTATTAAGGCCTAATTTTGGACAATTATATCTGAAAAACAGCAATTAAAAAAATCAATTGTACAGGATCAGCAAAAATAAAGATCAATTTTGAGTTAACATTCAAAAGAGACGTTAAACCGAGCCCTCGTCTGCTCTCAGGTGGACCTAAATGATGCCGAGACACTATTTCGAAGAAGAGCAGGTGAGTTCTCCCTGGTGTCCTGGGCCAATATTTATCCTTCAATCAACATAACAAAAACAGATTATCTGGTCATTTTCACATTGCTGTGTGTGGGAGCTTGCTGTGCGCAAGTTGGCTGCCGCGTTGCCCACATTACAAGTGACTACACTCCAAAAGTACTTCATCGGCTGTAAAGCGCTTTCAGACATCCAATGGTTGTGAAAGGCGCTATATAAATGCAAGTATTTCTTTAACTTACCTTTTTATTACTTATTCTTGGGATGTGAGCGTCGCTGGCAAGGCCGGCATTTATTGCCCATCCCTAATTGCCCCTTGAGGAGGTGGTGGTGAGCCGTCGCCTTGAACCGCTGCAGTCCGTGTGGTGAAGGTGCTCCCACAGTGCTGTTAGGAGTCCCAGGATTGTGACCCAGCGATATATGTCCAAGTCAGGCTAGTGTGTGACTTGGAGGTGATGATCTCTCAACGTTGTTGCTCTGAACTTCCGGTGGCAGTGGTCATAGTTGGGCGAAGTCTGAATGGAGTATGCAGACAGTGGAGTTGTCAGACTGGTTGCATCCTCTGGCTTTGAAAGTTCTAAATAATGGTGGTAACAGTTTAGGAACATAGGAAATAGGAGCAGGAGTTGGCCATTCAGCCCCTTAAGCCTGCTCTGCCATTCTATAAGATCATGGTTGATCTGATCATGGACTCAGCTCCACTTCCCTGCCCGCTACCTATAACCCTTTACTCCCTTATCTTTCAAAAATCTGTCTCTCTCCGCCTTAAATATATTCAATGTCCCAGCCTCCACAGCTGTCTGGGGCAAAGAATTCCACAGATTTACAACCCTCTGAGAGAAGAAATTCCTCCTCATCTCAGTTCTAAATGGGCGGCCCCTTATTCTTAAACTATACCCCCTAGTTCTAGATTCCCCCACGAGGGGAAACATCCTCTCTGCATCCACCTTGTCAAGCCCACTCAGTATCTTATGTTTCAATAAGATTCAGTAAAACTTTTGAAAGAAATAACTTTTATTTACATAGCCCCTTTCCCGACTTCAGGACGTGCTAAAGTGCTTTACAGCTAATGAAGTACTTTTGAAGTGTTGTTACTATTGTATTGTAGGGAAATGTGGCATCCAATCTGCGGACAGCAAGCTCCCACAATCAGCTGTGAGATAAATGACCAGATCATTTTTTTATTCATGTTGGTTGAAGGATAAATATTGGCCAAGGCTCCCCTGCTCTTCTTCGAAATAGTGCCATGGGATCTTTTACATCTACCCGAGAGAGCAGACGGGGCCTCGCTTTAACGTCTCATCCAAAAGACGGCAGCTCTGACAGTGCAGCACTCCCTCAGTACTGCCCCTCCGACAGTGCAGAGGAGCTCCCTCAGCACTGCCCCTCTGACAGTGCAGCGGAGCTCCCTCAGTATTGCACTCGGAGTGTCAGCCTGGATTATGTGCTTAGCTCAGGTCTCTGATATTTGACTTAAACCTATGTCCTTCTGACTCGGGCGATAGTGCACCCATTGAAGGTCCGTGTAGAGGTGGAGGATCAGCTGCGGGTGATGGGGCCGTGACGATCAGTACCTGAGCACCCGCTCATTCAATGATGAACTCCTGTTGCGGCGCCACCTAGAGACCAGACCGCAATAGTGATGCCAAATAAGGAGTGTGCGATGGGAATATTGAAGTGGATAGATTTAAAAAAACTAGGTTCTGAAATAAAGACCTCTTCTTTGGACAAGTTTAGCCGTTCAATTTTGCTGGAGTCATTGTTCAATTGTTAAAACCTACATATATTAGAAGCAGAAACCTACAAGTCTGAATAAGTAGAATGAAGTTATTTTATCAGGGTCATGAATCTAGATACCGAGCACAGCGCTTCCTGCCCACAGCACCCCAAACCAGTGATGCTGCTTGCTTCTCTCCAACACTTGCTCACAGTCTCACCATCGACCTTGCAACTCACCACTGCTTTCCTGTTCCTCATTCTGACTCGGCAGGTGTGAAATAAAGTGTAAAAGCCAGCCCCACAATAATAAGAGATGACTGCAATTTATTGGTATATTGTTAATAAACCACATTAATTCCGTGACCGTTCTTGCCAGGTAAGATTCCAGGAGAGCTGGACCTGCCTGTGCCTTGCCCCTGGCCAATTTTCACACCACCGCAGACGGTCACATTACAGACTGATCCTGTGCTCGCCTACAACCATCAACATGTTTTTGCACCAGGAGCCAGGAGCAGCAGCAATCCTGGAAGTTTTGTCTTTCTGCTCCCTCGCCTGGGGAAACTGATGCCACCCGAGCTGAGATTGGACAACTCGCAGACCACGCGTATAAATGGGTGAATAATTAGTGTCCATAAGCAGACGGGTCTTCGATGAACTGAAACTCACACCTTTTTTTAATTTCTGTTCTTAGGTTAGTAAACCCTTGATCCAACAGTTAATCCCAACAACAGTAAATGGCTTAATGGAGCATGCGTTGGTTTTCCACCATATTCTCCTATCAGCTCAGAGAGAAATACCACACCGATAGACCACTGCGTACAGGCTAAATCTACCAGCCGTATTTATTTTCAGATAAAACAATAAACAGAAGAGGAGTGAAATGGTCAAAGTATTAAACAACGTTATATAGAATGATACCAGGACTGAGAGATTTGACCTATGGGGAAAGGTTGAGCAGGCTGAGGTGACCTGATAGAGATCTTTTGAGGTTATGAAGGGGTTCGATGGGGTCGACATGAAGATCTTTCCACTTGCAGGGGAGACCAGAACTAGAGGCCATAAATATAAGATAGTTAGTAATAAATCTAATGGGGAATTCAGGAGAAACTTCTTTACTCAGTCGTGAGAATGTGGAACTCGCTACCACAGGGAGGGGTTGAGGCGAATAGTATCGATGCATTTAAGGGGAAGCTATATAAACACATGAGGGAGAAAGGAATAGAAGGATATGTTGATAGGGTGAGATGAAGTGGGGTGGGAGGGGGCTGGTGTGGAGCATAAACACTGGCACAGAGCGGTGGGGCTGAATGTGCCTGCAACACAAGCACTCTAAATGTGGGCCCTGCCTCTGCTTTAATTCAGAGCTGTGTGTGAAGCAAAGCCCCTCATACAGGAATACAGCTGTAGGCACACTAGCATAGACTGTCACCATCATAGACTACAGATAATACTTCCTTGAGCCACCGCTTAGTATATTTGTTGATAAAAGTTGGAGATTTGTTTCTTGTGTATTTCATTGAATCATGGAATCAAAAAGAGAGGTGGTCCTAATACCGAACCCTGGGGGGCACCACTGTACCTCCATCCAGTCTGAAAAACAACCATTCACCACTGCTCTCTGCTTTCTAACCTGTAGCCAATTTTGTTTCCATGCTGCACCTTTAATCCCATGGGCTTCAGTTTTACTAACAAGTCTATTACATGGCACTTCATCAAACATCTTTCAAAAGTCCATATACATAACATCAGTGGCACTACCCTCATTAAGCCTCTCTGTTATTTCATTGAAGAACTCAAATCAAGTTAGTCAGACATAATTTGCCTTTAACCTCGAAGATCTTTTAGGTGTAGTTCAATTCTGGCCCCTACACTTTAGGAAGGATGTCAAGGCCTTGGAGAGGGTGCAGGAGGGATTTACCAGAATGGTACCCGGGATGAGGGCCCTCAGTTACGTGGAGAAGCTGGGATTTTTCTCCTTAGAGCAGAGAAGGTTAAGGGGAGATTTGATAGAAGTGTTCAAAATCCTGAGGGGTTTTGACAGAGTAAATAAAGAGAAACGTTTTCCACTGGCAGAACGGTCAGTAACCAGAGGACACGGATTTAAGATAATCGGCAAAAGAACCAGGGTTGTTGTGATCGGGAACGCGCTGCCTGAAAGGGCGGTGGAAGCAGATTCAATAGTAACTTTCAAACGGGAATTGGATAAATACTTCAGAAATAAATATTTGCAGGGCTGTGAGGAAAGATCGGGTGAGTGTGACTGATTGGATCGCTCTGTCACAGAGCCGGCACAGGAACGATGGGCTGAATGGCCTCTTGTGCTGCATCATTCTACTCAGTTTAAAAAGAGTCTACATTGTGCGATTTAAGAGATGATAATGTGGGTAAAGTAGAATTTTTAAAATGTAGATTGCACATCTTTTGTTGGAAACCATGTGTGAAGAGATAACGAGTGGTAATTCTTATGGTCAAAGTGTTAACTTGACTGTTCTCATTTTATGGCCAGTTAGAAAAGTAAGTTGGTTTGCAAGCCATTTGCTAACAACAGTCCTTCTTGGAGGCTGCTCCTTTTATTTCACAATCACTAGTTCGGTAAAATTTGTTCTTGAATTTCATTTTAATCTTTGTTGAACGCGAGACTCGGTACTGGTGCCAACTTCATACTTCTCGTGTTCCTGAGGATAATGTTACTGGTCAGTTAGGGGCTAATGTTACTGGTCAGTTAGGGGCTAATGTCCTTAAAACACAGTCACTGTCTCCAAACCAAACTGCTGAGGGAGTTTAATCAGGCTCTGTGTGAAGGGCACTCTCTCACTGTAGGAACACATCCAATTTATCTCAATTTAGAGATTGGTAAGAGTCGAGGTTTAAGGAGTTTGGTGCGGGAGTGTAGTGGTTATATTACTGGGCTGGTAATCCAGAGCACGTGAGTACACGTCTCACCTTGGGCAGTCTCAGGCTTTAAATTCAGATATAAAGGGCCCAATCCTGGCCATGACTTGCATCAATTTTTTTGGAATAAGTTGTTTGTTCTGGCATTTTTGCCATTTTCCCCCCAAAATTTGCTCCAGAGTAAGCCAGTTGGGCACGATTTTTTTTTCAGGTCAGTTTTTTTTTTCAAAAGGTGGCGTTCCCAGACACGCCAGTTTTGGCCATTTATGCCACTTTGGCCAGCAAAAACTTACTCGGAATTGACTTAGGTCAGCGTATGTGGCCAGCCCTGAAAAACCTTGTGGGCAGTGAAGAAAAAGCAGCGCACATTTGGCAGGGATAGGGGAGGAAGGAATTGGAGAGGACCTCAACAACCAAGCAGCAAACATTGCAAGGAAAAGCTCAAACAATTAAATACGAATAAAAATGAAGTAAATCCTACCGGAGAAATGCGAGCTACTGGCCGCGATGTCACGGGGGGTGGGGGGGTGGTGGTGGTGTG
>NC_091984.1:239041659-239126659 GCF_044704955.1 Pristiophorus japonicus | reverse complement strand
CAGGTGCTTCTCATGGACAGCCTGCCCTGTCTCCACAGAATCTTTACTCCTGAAGGGACACCTCAATCATACATGCTTTTAAGCAAGTCAATTATTCCTTATTTTTGAATTTAATTTACTCTCTGCCCCTCCCCTTTCACCGCCCTAGTTGCAGGGAGATGATATTCTTGTTTATTGCATTTAAGAAAGAAACTTGCATTTATATAGGGACCTTCACAACCTCGAGACATCCCAATGCGCTTTACAGCCAATGAAGTACTTTTACTGTCGTAACGTGGGAAACAAGCTCCCACAACAGCAATAATGACCAGATAATCTGTTTTAGTGATCTTGGTTAATGGATAAATGTTAGCCCAGAACACCAGGGAGAACTCTCCTGCTCTTCTTCGAAGAAGTGTAATGGGATCTTTTACCCGAGAGGGCAGACGGGGCCTCGGTTTGATGTCTCATCTGAAAAACGTCACTTCTGACAGTGCGGCGCTCCCGCGCTCCCTGGATTTACGTGCTCAAGTCCCTGGAGCGAGACTTGAGCCCACAACCTTCTGACTCAGGCGCGAGTGCTGCCCACTGAGCCACGGCTGACACCTAATGATTGCTCCATCGGAGAAAGGTTAAGTGAGTGGACAGTAAGGTGGCAGGTGGAGTATAATGTGGGGAAATGTGAGGTTATTCACTTTCGTAGGAAGAATAGAAAAACAGAATATTTTTTAAATGGTGTTAAACTATTAAATGGTGTTCAGATGTCCACGTACAGGAAACAGAGTTAACATACAGGTACAGCACGCAATTAGGAAGGCAAATGGCATGTTATAAACATAGAAACATAGAAAATAGGTGCAGGAGTAGGCCATTCGGCCCTTCGAGCCTGCACCGCCATTCAATGAGTTCATGGCTGAACATGCAACTTCAGTACCCCATTCCTGTTTGCTCGCCATAGCCCTTGATTCCCCTAGTAGTAAGGACTTCATCTAACTCCTTTTTGAATATATTTAGTGAATTGGCCTCAACAACTTTCTGTGGTAGAGAATTCCACAGGTTCACCACTCTCTGGGTGAAGAAGTTTCTCCTCATCTCGGTCCTAAATGGCTTAGCCCTTATCCTTAGACTGTGTCCCCTGGTTCTGGACTTCCCCAACATCGGGAACATTCTTCCTGAATCTAACCTGTCTAAACCCGTCAGAATTTTAAACGTTTCGATGAGATCCCCTCTCATTCTTCTGAACTCCAGTGAATACAAGCCTAGTTGATCCAGTCTTTCTTGATATGTCAGTCCTGCCATCCCAGGAATCAGTCTGATGAACCTTCGCTGCACTCCCTCAATAGCAAGAATGTCCTTCCTCAAGTTAGGAGACCAAAACTGTACACAATACTCCAGGTGTGGCCTCACCAAGGCCCTGCACAACTGTAGCAACACCTCCCTGCCCCTGTACTCAAAAATCCCCTCGCTATGAAGGCCAACATGCCATTTGCTTTCTTAACCGCCTGCTGTACCTGCATGCCAACCATGACACCCAGGTCTCATTGCACCTCCCCTTTTCCTAATCTGTCACCATTCAGATAATAGTCTGTCTTTCTGTTTTTACCACCAAAGTGGATAACCTCACATTTATCCACATTATACTTCATCTGCCATGCATTTGCCCATTTACTTAACCTATCCAAGTCACTCTGCAGCCTCATAGCATCCTCCTCGCAGCTCACACTGCCACCCAACTTAGTGTCATCCGCAAATTTGGAGATACTACATTTAATCCCCTCGTCTAAATCATTAATGTACAGTGTAAACAGCTGGGGCCCCAGCACAGAACCTTGCGATACCCCACTCGTCACTGCCTGCCATTCTGAAAAGTACCCATTTACTCCTACTCTTTGCTTCCTGCCTGCCAACCAGTTCTCAATCCACGTCAGCACACTACCTCCAATCCCATGTGCTTTAACTTTGCACATTAATCTCTTGTATGGGGCCTTGTCGAAAGCCTTTTGAAAGTCCAAATACACCACATCAACTGATTCTCCCTTGTCCACTCTACTGGAAACACCCTCAAAAAATTCCAGAAGATTTGTCAAGCATGATTTCCCTTTCACAAATCCATGCTGACTTGGACCTATCATGTCACCTATTTCCAAATGCACTGCTATGACATCCTTAATAATTGATTCCATCATTTTACCCACTACTGATGTCAGGCTGACCGGTCTATAATTCCCTGTTTTCTCCCTCCTTTTTTAAAAAGTGGGGTTACATTGGCTACCCTCCATTCCATAGGAACTGATCCAGACTCTGTGGAATGTTGGAAAATGACTGTCAATGCATCCGCTATTTCCAAGGCCACCTCCTTAAGTACTCTGGGATGCAGTCCATCAGGCCCTGGGGATTTATCGGCCTTCAATCCCATCAATTTCCCGACTAATAAGGATTTCCCTCAGTTCCTCCTTCTTACTCGACCTTCTGACCCCTTTTATATCCGGAAGGTTGTTTATGTCCTTCTTAGTGAATACCGAACCAAAGTACTTGTTCAATTGGTCTGCCATTTCTTTGTTCCCCGTTATGACTTCCCCTGATTCTGACTGCAGGGGACCTACGTTTGTTTTTACTAACCTTTTTCTCTTTACATATCTATAGAAGCTTTTGCAATCGGCCTTAATGTTCCCTGCAAGCTTCTTCTCGTACTCTATTTTCCCTGCCCTAATCAAACCCTTTGTCCTCCTCTGCTGAGTTCTAAATTTCTCCCAGTCCCTGGGTTCGCTGCTATTTCTTACCAATTTGTATGCCACTTCCTTGGCTTTAATACTATCCCTGATTTCCCTTGATAGCCACGGTTGAGCCACCCTCCCTTTTTTATCTTTACGCCAGACAGGAATGTACAATTGTTGTAGTTCATCCATGCGGTCTCTAAATGTCTGCCACTGCTCATCCACTGTCAACCCCTCAAGTATCATTCGCCAATCTATCCTAGCCAATTCACGCCTCATACCATCAAAGTTACCCTTCTTTAAGTTCTGGACCATGGTCTCTGAATTAACTGTTTCATTCTCCATCCTAATGTAGAATTCCACCATATTATGGTCACTCTTCCCCAAGGGGCCTCGCACAATGAGATTGCTAATTAATCCTCTCTCATTACACAACACCCAGTCTAAGATGGCCTCCCCCCTAGTTGGTTCCTTGACATGTTGGTTCCTTGACATATTGGTCTAGAAAACCATCCCTTATGCACTCCAGGAAATCCTCCTCCACGGTATTGTTTCCAGTTTGGTTAGCCCAATCTAGATGCATATTAAAGTCACCCATGATAACTACTGCACCTTTATTGCATGCACCCCTAATTTCCTGTTTGATGCCCTCCCCAACATCACTACTACTGTTTGGAGGTCTGTACACAACTCCCACTAACGTTTTTTGCCCTTTGGTGTTCTGCAGCTCTACCCATATAGATTCCACATCATCCAAGCTAATGTCCTTCCCAACCATTGCATTAATCTCCTCTTTAACCAGCAATGCTACCTCACCTCCTTTTCCTTTTATTCTATCCTTCCTGAATGTTGAATACCCTTGGATGTTGAGTTCCCAGCCCTGATAATCCTGGAGCCACGTCTCTGTAATCCCAATCACATCATATCTGTTAACATCTATTTGCACAGTTAATTCATCCACCTTATTACGGTTACTCCTTGCATGAAGACACAAAGCCTTCAGGCTTGTTTCTTCAACACCCTTTGTCCTTTTAGAATTATGATGTAGTGTGGCCCTTTTCGGTTCTTGCCTTTGTTTACTCGGCCTTCCACTATTGCTTTTTATCTTTCTACCATCTGTTTCTGACTCCATTTAACTTCGCCCTGTCTCACTGCATAGGTTCCCATCCCCCTGCCATATTAGTTTAAACACTCCCGAACTGCATTAGCAAATGTTACCTCCAGGACATCAGTTCCAGTCCTGCCCAAGTGCAGACCGTCCCTTTTGTACAGGTCCCACCTTCCCCCAGAACTAGTTCCAATGTCCCAGGAATTTGAATCCCTCCCTCTTGCACCACTGCCCAAGCCACGTATTTATTCTAACTATCCTGCTCCCTCTACTCTGATTAGTACGTGGCACTGGTAGCAATCCAGAGATCACTATCTTTGAGGTCCTACTTTTTAATTTAACTCCTAGCTACCTAAATTCAGCTTGTAGGACCTCTTCCCACTTCTTACCTATATCGCTGGTACCTACATGTACCACAACAACTGGCTATTCACCCTCCCTCTCCAGAATGCTCTGCAGCCGCTCCGAGACATCCTTGATCCTTGCACCAGGGAGGCAACATACCATCCTGGAGTCTCGGTTGCGGCCGCAGAAACGCCTATCTATTCCCCTTACAATAGAGTCCCCTATCACTATCGCTCTCTCATTCTTTTTCTTGCCCTTCTGTGCAGCAGAGCCACCCACGGTGCCATGAACCTGGCTGCTGGTGCCTTCCCCTGGTAAGTCATCTCCCCCAACAGTATCCAAAACGATATATCTGTTTTGGAGGGAGATGGCCGCAGGGGACTCCTGCATTACCTTCCTGCTCTTGCCTTGTCTCTTGGTCACCCATTCAATATCTGTCCTAACCCTTATTTGCGGTGTGACCAACTCACTAAATGTGCTATCCACAACATTCTCAGCATCGCGCATGCTCCAGGGTGAATCCATCCGCAGCTCCAGTGCCGTCATACGGTCTGTCAGGAGATGCAGCTGGATACACTTCCTGCACACATAGTAGTCCGTGTCCCTGACTTCCCACATAGCACAGGAGGAGCATGACACGGGTCCGAGCTCTTCTGCCATGACTTAACCCTTAAATTAATTTACTTACTAAAATTTACTTAAACACCAAACAGCTACTTAGTAGTTCGCTGCCAATTAAACCAATCTAAAAGTCAGTCTAAAAGAGAGTTATACTTACCAGTCAAACAGCCAACCACTTACCAGCTTGGCTGTGACGTCACCTCTCGATTTTTCACCCCTCTATCTTTGACTGCAGCTGGTTGAGCTGGTCTCTGGGCCTCCGTCTCCTACTCTCGCACTCCTGATCAGCTGCTCTAGTAGGAATAACAAGACAAAACATCACCTGCCACCCCTACTTGCCCAAACTCACCCAATAACCAAACTCACAAATGCCACTCTATGCTGCTGCACTCCTTGTCCTTTATTGTGAGGGGCTTGGAGTACAAAAGTAAGGAAGTCTTGCTATAATTGTACAGGGCCTTGGTGTGACCACACCTGGAGTACTGTGCACAGTTTTGGTCTCTGTATCTAAGGCAGGATATACTTGCCTTGGAGGCTGTGCAACGGAGGTTCACTGGACTGATTCCTGGGATGAGAGGGCTGTCCTATGGGGAGAGGTTGTGTATACTCTCTGGAGTTTAGAAGAATGAGGGGTGATCTCATTGAAACATATTAGATTCTGAGGGGGATTAACAGGGTAGATGCAGGGAGGATGTTTCCCTCTGGCTGGAGAGTCTAGAACCAGGGGTCACAGTCTCAGGATAAAGGGTCGGCCATTTAGGTTTAGATGAGGAGGAATTTCTTCACTCAGAGGGTAGTGAATCTTTGGAATTCTCTGTCCCACAGGGCTATGGAGGCTCAGTTGTTGAGTATATTCAAGGTTGAGATCAATAGATTTTTGAACTCTGGGGGAATTGAGGGATATGGGGATCAGGCGGACAGAGAGATTGAAAGCATGGAAGGAGGCCATTCGGCCCATCGTGTCCGCGCCGGCCGACAAAGAGCTACCCAGCCTAACCTCACTTTCCAGCTCTCGGTCCGTAGCCCTGTAGGTTACGGCACTTCAAGTGCACACCCAAGTACTTTTTAAATGTGGTGAGGGTTTCTGCCTCTACCACCCTTTCAGGCCGTGAGTTCCAGACCCCCACCACCCTCTGGGTGAAGAAATTTCAAGTGGAGTTGAGGTGGTAATCAGCCATGATCTTATTGAATGGCGGAGCAGGCTTGAGGGGCTGTGGGGCCTGCTCCTAATTCTTATGTTCTTAGCAACAAAGCCAGCACAGACCTTGGGTCAAACCTGGGGGCTTCCTGCTCTCTCTGGCTCAGTATTTTGGCAAGCTGTGCAGTCCAGCTCTCACCCATTCATGTGACGTCTTACCCGTGGAGGCATAATCCGATGCTCCGAGACCCACCAGTTTCTGGATCACAAACTGCAGCCTGTAGGGGTGGTCCCAGTAATTCCCGTCGGCATTTCTCCAGTTTCTCTCTGCACAGCAGAGCGTCTTTACCATCGGAAACCGTCCCAAGGGGCTTCACAAGAGCGTTAGCAAACAGAATTTGACACCGAACCCCATAGGGACATATTAGGGCAGGTGACCAAGGTTTGGTCAAAGAAGGATGTTTTGAGAGAGAGAGAGAGAGAGAGAGAGAGAGAGAGAGAGAGAGAGAGAGAGAGAGAGAGAGAGAGAGAGAGAGAGGCAGAGAGGTTTAGGGAGGGAATTCCAGAGCTCGGGGCCCAGGCAGCTGAAGGCACGGCCACCAATGGTGGATGCGAGGAAGTCGGGACATCACTCCGTCTCTCATGGCTGAGATTTGGGAGCAGCTCACTCACCACCACTCTGCCCGACCCACAAGGGGACAAAAATATCTTCATCATGACGGCGACTCGGCCCCCAAAATAACCTCCAGGCAAAGTGAGTAAAGGTATGACCGAGTGTAAAATATTTCAAAGTTCACTAAATGTGTCACAGCAACTTGACGCACAGGCTAGGGTGAGCAGCACAGTCAGGGCTTTGTACAATGATACCAAAATAGACAGCGTTAGTTCATTCATCCTCGGGATGTGGGCATCGCTGGCAAGGCCAGTATTTATTGCCCATCCCAGAGCTGCCCCTGGAGGTGGCGATGGTGAGCTGCCTCCTTCAACCGCTGCAGTCCGTGTGGTGAAGCTTCACGGAGTTGCAGGCTTGTGACCCAGCGACCTTCGATGCTAATTGTACCAATCTTGGAATGGCTCATTGATTTCCGGCTTCGATGTTTTCGGGGCGGTAATGGCGGCGGGGTGGGAAAGTTAGCGCCCGGGAACAGTTTGCGCCTCAGTGGGTAAGTTTGGGCGGCTGGGCCACGGGTCAGGGGGCGCAGTATAAGGGAGGCGTTGTACACCTCTCGGGGCGCTAGGGTGGGAAACTCCCGAGCTAAAGATCCGGGCCGGGAGCGCCCCGAGACACGCCGGGGGGGCGGGCAGGGCAACTTAACAAATGCCACAAAAACATTCCCCAAACATTGCCCACATGACACAAATCGCAAAAACAATTAAAAGGAGAAAACAATGGCACTAACCTCAGGAGCCCATTACTCCCCGCACCGCTGTCGGGATGGTGGGACCGCCCTGATTTCCCGGGCGGTCAGTGCGGGGAGTGCTGTGGGGCGGACAGGAGACCAAACTCGCGCCGGTGTCGCGACCAGGGGCGTTACACACACCGGGTGCTGCTCTGCACCACCGCTAAACTGGACCCGAGGATCGCCGCGGGGCGCTGCAGGCTGAGCACCCCGCCCAGAACCTCACCCCCGCTCCGGGGCGCAGAGGATCCGGAAATCCAGCCCTCTATGCGCTGAGTTTCAGTGCTCTCAATCCCTGTCCGATTGGGCATGGTTCCAAGGCCAAAGTCCCATTGCCTGCAGCTCAACTGGTCATTATTTTATTTTTTAAAAGCAATGCTGAATAATGCTTGCCTTTGTTATTCATATTTATCAGCACAAGGTTTCAATTAATTGCCTTGACACTGTTCTCAGGGCTACAGGCCGACTATGGCACTTCACCACAGCTCAGGGGGCTTTAGCCGAGTGTTGCCTGTATGTTCAGTCGAATGACAAAGTGAATCACAAAATGTGGCACAGGATAAACGGCAATCTAGCACTCGGAGCACTGTGCACAGTTTCTGTCTCCATATTACACAGTTATTCCATCGGATATACAGCCCAGAAACAGGCCATTGGGCCCAAACAGTCCATGCCGGCGTTTATTTTCCACTCGAGCCTCCTCCCGTCTTTCCCCATCTAAATCTATCGGCATAACCCTCTATTCCCTTCTCCCCCATATGTTTATCCAGCCTCCCCTTAAATGCATCGATACTATTCACCTCAACCCCTCCCTGTGGCAGCGAGTTCCACATTCTCACCGCTCTCTGGGTAAAGAGGGACTCGAGAAGGTGCAAAAAGGATTGACACGGATAATCCCAGAACGGAGAGTATATATCCATCAGGAAAGATCGAACCGGCTCGGGCTCTTTTCTATAAGAGAGAGAAGGCCGAGGGGGCGACCTGATAGAGGGCTGGAAGATTGTGGAAGGGTTTTGAGAGGGTAGATGTAGAGAGGATGTTTCCACTTGTGGGGGAGACCAGAACTAGGGGCCATCAATATCAGACAGTCACTGATAAACCCAATGGGGAATTCAGGGGAAACTTCTTTACCCAGAGAGTGGTGAGAATGTGGAACTCACTGCCACAGGGAGTGGTTGAGGAGAATAGTATCGATGTATTTAAGGGGAAGCTGGATAAACACGGGGGAGAAGGGAATAGAGGGATATGGTGATGGGGTGAGATGAAGAGGGGTGGGAGGGGGCTGGTGTGGAGCATAAACCCCGGCACGGAGCGGTGGGACATAAACCCCGGCACGGAGCGGTGGGACCCAATGGCCTGTTTCTGGGCTAATTATCCTATGTGATTCGACGTAACACTGGCTTACGTAGACTGAGAGAATCGGACAGTTCGACAGGGACATTTTTTTTTTTTAAAAAGGCAGAGCAAGAGGCTGAGAGTTGTAATGTGGGTGAGGTTGGGAGGTGAAGCCAAGGAAGAGACCGGCACATACGCAGGCGATCGACGCAGCGACCACCGAACTTCCGTCTATCGCTCCCTCTCTGACTGTGCCGAGCATGGCGGCCTCCCTCCCCGGTTGGATGGTGAGCGGTGGGGAGCAGCCATGACCAAGGGTGGCAGGGGAGGGGCATTCCCCAGGACCCCCGGACGGCAGCAGAGGGGCTGTCTCCGGGCACGATGTGCTCTGGGTGAGAGTTGATGTTAAGCTGGGATTGTTTATTGTGGAGAGAAGGCTCAAGGCAGGTTTCCGTGCAGAGGAACATTTTCCACTTGCTGTACTCAATCTCACAGCACAGGAGGCCGCCATTCAGCCCATCGTTCCTGTGCCGGCTCTGTGACAGAGCGATCCGATCAGTCCCACTCCCCCCGCTCTTTCCCCACAGCCCGGCAAACCTTTTTCTTTTCTAGTATTTATCCAATTCCCCTTTTGAAAGTTACTATTGAATCTGCTCCCTTTTGCTGCGTAAAAACGCTCTCATCTTCCCTCTGGTTTTTTTGCCGATTATCTTAAATCTGTGCCCTCTGGTCACTGATCCTCCTGCCACTGGAAACTGTTTCTCCCGACCGACTATCAAAACCCCCTCATGCTTTTGAACACTGGTTAAATCTCCTCTGAACCTTCCCTGCTCGAAGGAGAAAACTCCCAGTACCTCCACAGAACTTGGTACAACTTACACACTAAGTTCCTTTGGTATGTTAACATAGCTTGATACGCAAGACCACTGCTATGTCTTGGATATTAGTTTATTCTCAAATTTAACAAAACATAATTTACACTCCCGAATAGTAATGCGATACAAAGTTAATTTACATCCCAAAATATTGACACAGGATCTAATACAGAATTGTCAGATTTGATTGTTTTTTTACATCAACCAGGGAAAAGGATGTTGCAATTCAGAAAAGATAACATAACTCTTGAAAAATGTATATATATATATTGTTTAAAAAGCACAACTTGAAAAACAGACCATAAAAAGTGATAACCTATATAAACAAAAGGCAATGATGCACAGACAATATCTATCTTCCAGTATGTTGCTACAATAATTTGACATGAAATGTTGCGTTCAGGTTAAGGCACACAGAAAGTGATTAGTAAAGCAGTTAGATCATATTTACAGGACTGTTAAAAACAATCCTTAACTTTTCTTGGAATTATCCTTTTAAAACACAAATGTACATAGTCTCTAAAACCAGACTGGTTAGCTTACCTTAAACTACGTATAAAGAATCGAAATATGTAGTGTCCAGTAAATCTTGCCGTACTATACGAACATACATACAGGCATACCAAGATCAGTGACATTTTCAGCATCTTACATTCACCCAGTCTAAAGGTAATGTGTGTACGGCAGCCACTACTACACAATCTATCTGCCGTAAACATAAGCTGGAGCAGGATTTATAAAGTACAATTATTAAATATATGTTCGCTAAATTGTAGTATTAAAATGTTTTAATTTAAAAAAAAAAGTGCAACTCGGCCTCCCTGTCCGGGGAAGTAATGCACGTTTTAATCACAAGGTTCCACTCAAAGCGCTCACCTCCCTCCTCGCTCACAAACTATTATTGTGGAACGCGAATGTAAAGTGTTGAGGGTCGAGGGTCCTTTAACCATTAGCCAAAGCCCAAGGTGGCAAAATATTCCACTCGAGCACCTCGTGGAGGTCCTCGCTTACGATAAATCAAATGATAACCAAGCTGTCGTCATTCAGTAAGGCCTTTTGGACTAAGTTCCAGTTATTGGCAATGCATTCTCTCACTCTGGTTTTCCCAACATAATGTTTCTTGTAATATGCGTGTGAGCATGTGCATGCGTGTGTCTGTGTGCGAGTGAGAGTGTGTGAGAGTGTGCGAGTGTGAGTGTGTGTGTGTGTGTGTGTGTGTGTACGAGTGTGTGTGTGTGTGTGTACGAGTGTGTGCGTGTGCGTGCGCGCGAGCGATTGCAGTGTCCCGACTGCTGGAGTGTTAGCACCTGGTTCTGCACAGGGGAAAGGGGGAAGAGAGACTTGCTATCGAACATTAATCAGCAACGTGGATGATGCAAACCAACAAAATGCCATTTGCTCTGTCTTCCCTCATGTGGCAGCCAAAAGATCAACACTGTAAATCAACGGAATTTTTATTATGTAAACAGTTTCCAAAACAAATTGTTAACTTAAAAAAAAAAAGAATATTAACATTTAAATGGTATAAAAAAAAGGGTCAGGTATTATACAAACTGGTCAATCCATGGCAGTAAATGCTCTGGTGTTAAGCAACGGTTGTTTGTGCAATTTGTTGTTGCTACACCTGCGTCATCGCATAATCAAAAATAAACCCAAAGAGTAACGTTACACGACTCAGCCAGCACGACTGGCCTTATTCAGCAATATGGGACGCGCAGCAAGTCTTCCTGATCAGCTGTCCCGGGGGCGGTCGCTAGGATGGGACGGTCACTCCTATGATAATTGCAACAATGACTATGAGGACCACAACACAAATCATTATCAAGAACATTTTCTGCAGGAGAAAAGGAAGAGAGGGGGAGAGAGAAAAAAAATTACATTTTGGAATTTCCATTGCTCCGTTCAAACTGCCAAGACGCTCATCCGAATTATTAGTACTCGTCAAAAAATTGCAGAAAAAAATTATATTAGATGGAAATAAAAACAGGACTGAACGACAAGTGAGCTTGTACTTATGTAGAACATACCCACAGCAGTTTCCAGCCAATGAAGAGCAGTCACTGCTGTTCTGCAGGTAAAGGTGGCAATTATTTGTACACAGCAAACAGCTAATGAACGAATGACCAGATGATTTTTTGGGTGATACAGGTCGAGCGGGGGGTGGGGGGGGGGGAATGTTGGCCCAGGAGACTGGGAGCAATCCTTGCTCTTCGGATAGTAATCCCCCTCGGGGCGCAGGCAAGGCCGGCATTTATTGCCCGTCCCCAACACCCGAGTTCCTCACTCAGTCACTTCAGAGGGGCAGTGGGTGTGGTACTGGAGTCACGTATAGGCCCAGTCCGGGTAAGGACGACAGGTTTCCTTCCATAAGAAGGGACATCGGTGATCCACAGTTGGGGTTTTACGACAGTCCAACAGTTTCTTGGTCACTTTTACGGAGACCGGCTTATTTCCAGATTTAAAAAACTATTCATGTTCTCAAACGGTCCTGGTGGGATTTGAACTCGCGTTCAATGTTCCCTCGTTTTTAGGTGCGCGGCTCATTCAAAATACCCTGCATGTTGCAGTTTTCTCGCATTGAAAAGCTGGTGAGATGGCTGTACAGAGGGTCCCGAGAGCTGTGCGACTTAGAGGGAACATTTCTCTCATTCCCTGGAATATCAGTCCTGGCCTCTGGGTTTGCGAATCTGGCAACATAACCCTTACTCTACCGCAACCGTAGCCGATAGTGCCGTGGGATCCTGCAATTCCACAGCAGCAGGCAGACACGGTCGCACGTCCCATCTGAAAGACAGCAGCCCCAATAATGCAGCACGCCCTCAGTACCGCACCAAAGGGGAAACAGGATGGGAAAGGGAGGGTTAAGCAGTGTACGCTTGGTCTCCAGCGTGTGGTTAGCCTTACTGGAACAGAGCAAACTCTGCGATTTCAGAAGCTTTATTATAATATTTGTGCTTGCTTCATGATCTCAGTGAACGGCGGAGCAGGCTCGAGGGGCCGAATGGCTGACTCCTGCTCCTAATTCTTATGTTATGTGCCCTTTCAGCATTTTCTAAGCTTTCCATTATTGCTGCAAGTACTTTGCACTGAAATGCTGCATATTCAGAGACGGAGCACGTGTTTGCATGGTCGATTCCAAGAGCTATTTACCGCAGCAAGAGCACCAAAAATCAATCGGATTCTGAATTTCAAACTGGCAACACTCGAAGCCAAAAGGGCACTTTATATAAACGGTTGTTGGCGTGAGAGTCAAACTGCACCAAGGAAAGCTATTTGTCACTGTGGGTATTAGACTACCTGTGGTTTGCTCTCTCTAAGTACTCCGTGGTGTCAAATTGCTGCAAAATCAGGGACATGCAGCATTGTGACAAAGGGTCATCGACCTGAAACATTATCTCTCTCTCTCTCTACAGAGGATGTCTGACTCTGAGCGTCTCCAGCATTTCCTGTTATTTTTATTTCAGATTGCCAGCATCCGCACTATTCTGCTTTGATGGATGGCCAACAACGCCACATTAGTTAGGCCACAGCTGGAGTACTGTGTGCAGGTCTGGTCACCACATTACAGGAAAGATGTGATTGCACTAGAGGGTGAAGAGGAGATTTACCAGGATGTTGCCTGGACTGGAAAACTTTAGCGAGGAGGACAGATTGGATCGGCTGGGGTTGTTTTCCTTGGAACAGAGGAGGGTGAGGGGTGACCTGATTGAGGGGCCTGGATAGAGTGGATAGGAAGGACCTATTTCCCTTGGCAGAGGGGTCAACAACCAGTTGGCATAGATTTAAAGTAATTGGTAGGAGATTTAGAAGGGATTTGAGGGGAAATTTCTTCACCCAGAGGGTGGTGGGGGTCTGGAACTCACTGCCCGAAAGGGTGTTAGAGGCAGAAACCCTCACCACATTTAAAAAGTACTTGGATGTGCACCTGAAGTGCTGAAACCTGCAGGGCTACGGACCGAGAGCAGGAAAGTGGGAGTAGGCTGGATAGCCTTGTCGGCCGGCATGGACACGATGGGCCGAATGGCCTCCTTCTGTGCTGTAAACTTCTATAATTCTATGAATGCAGGCTGGAGTTCTCCATGGATTGATTGAGCCCACCGCTGTAGACTCCGGCCTGAAGACCCTTCAGCCAATGTTACCTTGAACCATGCAAAGCGACAATTTACGCGTCGCATAGTCCGATAATTCTTACGGCTAGCAAAGGTGAGCCCTTCCAAAGCTCTCCCCTCACCAAGCTCTGGTCTTGGGTGACCAGGCTGGCTGAGTGATGGGCCCCCCCACTCTCTGCCGGAGGGTTGCCAACGCTGGGTGGAAATATTCCAGCAGGGTTGGTCACATTCTCTTTAGCCTCCATCCCCCCACTCCCCCGCGATTGGTCGGTCAACCTGTCCATCTTCGGGTGCCCTGTCACCACTCCCCCACCATTGGTCGGTCAACCTGTCCATCCTCATGGAGCTCCGCCTTCCCACACCGATTGGACAACGAACAGACTCTTCTTTAACCTGATTGGATGATTTGACTGTCAGTAAACAGCCTTTGATCCCGCCCCACCATCGCCAATGTTTTTTTAAACGAATAATGAAAGTGTTCAAATAAAATGAAGAAAAGCATAATTTTTGGGGGAAAAAAACCCCACGTGCTTTTTCTCCTGGAGCTTTGACAATCCTACTCTGCCAAAGTTCCGTAGCGGGCTGACGTGTTGTGCAGGCGCAAGACAAATCCTCCAGCTTTGTGAAAAGGACCTAGTAGTCCTGATCAGCCGTGGCTCAGTGGGCCACACTCTCACCTCTGAAGCAGAAGGTTGTGGGTTCCAGTCCCACTCCAGGGGCTTGAGCACAGAAATAGGGGCAGCGCTGAGGGAGTGCTGCACTGTCGGAGAGGCCACCTTTTGGATGAGATGTCAAACCCGAGGCCCCGTCTGCTCTCTCACGTGGATGTAAAAGATCCCATGGCGCTGTTTTGAAGAAGAACAGAGGGGAGTTATCCCCGGTGTCCTGGGGCCAATATTTATCCCTCAACCAATATCACAAACAGATTATCTGGTCATTTTCACATTGCTGTGTGTGGGAGCTTGCTGTGCACAGATTAGCTGCCGCGTTTCCCTCATTACAACAGTGACTACACTCCAAAAGTACTTCACTGGCTGTAAAGGGGACGTTCTGAGGTTGTGAAAGGTGCTATACAAATCTTTCTTTTTGCTGCTCTGACAGTTATCCAGCGACCCGTGTCTGGGGATGTGGGGATGTATCGGATTGAGTTGTGCAGCAGTCCTCTCCGTCAGGGCTCAGGCACCAACAGTGGCCACTGGAGCGAGGTCCTGAGAGTGTGCAGAACCTCGCAGCAACCCACACCTTCAGGTGAGTATTACAAATAAATATAATGCTTTCTACCGGTTTTGGACAGGGCGGTTTCCTCTGCAAAAAAGCAGAACGACCGCTGGGTGAAAGCACAGAACTCTTCCCTAACAACCTGTGGATCAAAGTTAGACAGGAGTCTCAGGATCTGCGCAGATCTCTGCACAGCAATAAGCGGCACAAAAGCCCATGGAAGGAAGGGGAGTGTGGTGGTGTGGATATGGAATCGGCTCAGTGACAGGACCCAGTGGATGATGATTTTCAGACTGCGAGGTGGTTTGCTGTGCTGTTCCGCAAGGGTCAGTTTTGGGTCCATTACTCTGTTCAATGTTAGAAACGACCTAGACTCGGGTGTAGGGAGCAGCTTTATAAAGTTTGTGGATGATAAAATACTTGGCAAAGCAGTAGATGGTGATGAGGATAGTTGTAGACTTCAAGATGACACAGACAGGATGGTGAAATGGACAGAGGCACGGCAGATACAGTTCAATATGGAGGTGTGAAGTGATGTACTTTGGGAGGACTAATATGCAAAGACTATACTATAAATGGCCCGACTTTGAAACATGTAGATGAGTAGAGAGACCTTGGTGTCCATACACACAAATCCTTAAAAGTGGCGGGGCAAGGTGATAAGGTGGTTAAAAACACATGGATTACTTGGGTTTATAAATAGAGGCATAGAATATAAAAGCAAAGAGATCATGCTGGAACTTTATAAATGACTGGTTAGACCTCAGCTGGAATTCTGGGCACCACACTGCAGGAAAGATGTAAAAGCCTTAGAAAGAGTACAGAGAAGGTTTACCAGAATGTTACCAGGGATGAGGGACTTCAGCTATGAGGAGAGTTGGAAAAGTTCGGACTGTTCTCCTGGGGACAGGGAAGGCTCAGAGGTGACCCGATAGAGGTTTTCAGGACGATGGGAGGTTTTGAGAAAAACTATTCCTGTTGGCAAATGGGTCTATAACCAGGGGTCATTGATTCAAAATCATTAGAAAATATGTGGAGGGGAGATGAGGAGAGATGTCTTCACTGAGTTGTCGGAATCTGGAACGCCCAAACTGAAAAGGGGGTGGAAGCGGATTCCGTCAATAATTTTAAAAGGGAGTTGGACGGGTACCTGAGGAACTTACAGGGTGACAGACACAAAGTGGGGGGTGGGACTGAGCACCACTGCTCGGTCACAGAGCCGGCTCAGGCACGATGGGCCGAATGGCCTCATCCTGTGCCGTACGTTCCTGTGACTCCATGACAACTGTCACCATGGAAACAGAAACTCACCCGTCGTGCTTTGCTCTGGTATCGCACTGCTTTTTTAGTCTCTTCTTTCGCCCGCTCAATATATTCAGTCGCATTCACCACATTTGTCTCTATGTTATTAATCATTTCACCCTTTAAAAAAAAATAATGGAAAAAAAAAAGTGTCATTTTAAGCAACGTTGTAAAATATATCCTGTGCAGTGTGTCGTTCCCCCGCCCATCGCTGAAACCATTGCTGTGTCGAGACGGCTGGCAGATATCTGCTCGAGCCCTCTCTGTCCCACTGCGACTTGGATAGAACCAATGAATGCTCCAGATCAAACACTCGGCCCATCAAGTCTGCAACCAGCGGTTTCATAGAATCAGAAAAATTTACAGCGCGGAAGGAGGCCATTTCGGCCCATCGTGTCCGCGCCGGCCGACAAAGAGCCACCCAGCCTAATCCCACTTTCCAGCTCTTGATCTGTAGCCCTGCGGGTCACTGCACTTCAAGTGCACATTCTCACAAACCACCAAGCTCTCTCCTGCTCTCTTCCCTTTTGTGTTTCTCTGTCAAACCACCAAAACTCCCTTCTAATAGTACATGTGGACTCTGCTTGAACTGTTTGTGGTTGGGAATTCCACACTGACACCTCTAATGCCTCTCAGTATCGTCAGTAAGAACAAACCATCACTCCTTATCTCAACATAAACCCTTCCCGATCTCGCGGACCACTCCCCTATCAGTTCTCTCCTTAACCCTCTCAAGCAAGGCAGCCCGAACCACTCAAGCCTCGCCTTCACTGTAATCTCCAGCCCTGGTAGCATCCTGATGAATCAACGCGGTTCCCTTTCTCACTGCTTTCACATCTTTCCTTCGGAGGCTCTGCAGCAGCCGACACGGCCTCTAGCCGTGCCTTCCCTGGGAGGTTCCTCATGATGTCTCGGTGCACCACTGAGATCAGGACCATGAGACACCACGAGAGGTGGCCTTTGCAGCTTATTTCAAGTGACCCTTAGCATCCACAGCCCCACATTCCCACCACCCTTAGTGTGAGAACGTGTTTCCTGGTTTTACTCCTGAACGGTCTAGCTCGGATTTTAAGGTTACATCCTCCTTGTTCTGGATCCCCCCCCACCAGAGGAAATAGTTTCTCTGTATCTATGAACATAAGAAATAGGAGCAGGAGTCGGCCGTTCAGCCCCTCGAGTCTGTTCATTCAATAAGATCATGGTTGATCTTCGACCTCAACTCTACCTTCCCGCCCGATCCCCATATCCCTCGATTCCCTTAATGTTCAAAAATAGTGATCCTTCCACAATCCTTTAGCGATTAAATCAACTGACCACAGCACAGACTAAGGGTCCTTCCTTTATTTCAAATAAGAATTAGGAGTCGTCGGCCATTCGGCCCCTCGAGTCTGTTCAGTCATTCAATAAGATCATGGCTGATCATTGACCTCAACTCTACTTTCCTGCACTGTCCCCGTATCCCTCGATTCTGCCAGAGTTCAAAAATCGTTAAATAATCGTTAAGCTGAAATCGCACCTCAGTTGATAGCTTAACACTAATTACACTTGCATTCTGTCGGTCCAGCTGTACAACGACTCGGGTTGAACAAGTGCCTTGCTTGCCCAGCCAACAATAATGATCTCGTCAATGCAATGAAGGCAGTGCAGGACTGTACATGGTCAGGAGTGAAGATGTGAGCGAACAGCAAATGGCAGCGAAGCGGAATGAACAGGCACAGAAATAAAAATATTGTTTGGTGTAGTTGGCAAAGATATAATATGCCAGAGCAGAATATGCCAGTGCTCCTTATTCTGAGCTGCAGAATAATTATTTTACTGAAAATAGAACAATCCTAAATCAGCACACAATGAGTTTTTTTACTCAAAATCATTGCTACAATTTCAGGTTTGAAAATAAGTTGCAATTTTTGATCCTGTGCGTGTTTGCCTGCATTGGGCAGCAGATCGGGTCCACAAACAGACAGCAGCTTTCATGCTTCTCTCCAAAATCGATGTCACCGGACTGCACAAATATCACAGCGAGACATGGCCATCAATGGATGGATGGAATCATGTGTATTTGTTGGTTACCTGTGTCACTGTCCATCCGTGGCAATTAGCAGAGAGAGAGAGAGAGAGAGAGAGAGAGAGATCTCATTTATATATTACGCCTCAACAAATATATTCAGAGCGCTCAGACTGACACAACTCTGCTCTGTCTCAGAGGTCTGTGCAATGCCCTCCAGAAGCTCTGGATAGAAGGCAGTTGGAAAATTGGTGTGGGAAGCATTTTAGACACAGTGTAACTGGGCAGGTTCAGGGCTCGAGCTGTGCACCAAACATCCATTGACATGAGAAACTGTTAACATTTAAGAAAACAAGTAACTTCAACGAGTCGATCCCGTGATATTGCACACATGGGACTGAAGACTGGGTGGTTTTCAGGTGAAGCAGTGTTACTGGGCGGGGAGAATCGGACAAGGACACACAGACCGGATTCGGTCTCCATTTTAAAAACGTCGAATTCTGCCTTTATTTTTTTAATATATATTTCCATGATAAATTCCCAAGCCACATTCATAAAGGCACAGTCTGTGTAAACTTGTCCCTGTGTTATCGCACACTCCCTCTACCGGGTCTTACATTTTGACGGGGTATGCAGAAAGACAAATTTTTTTTTTTTAAATAAAAAGGGAAACGGGGAACAGGCAAGGGAACTGAATCCAAAAAGGGGAGAATTGAAACAGCGTCGAGAATCCGGAGTTCCGGAATACGGACACCGGGACGATAGGTGGCGGGGTCGTCCGGAATCCCTAAAATGTTCTGGAAACTCAACGGCCCTGCCGACCCCACCACCCTTACCTCAGGGCTCGCCCCCTACCGCTGCCCTTACCTCAGGGCTCGCCCCCTACCGCTGCCCTTACCTCGGGGCCCACCCCACCACCGCTGCCCTGACCTCAGGGCTTGCCCCCTACCGCTGCCCTTACCTTGGGGCCCACCCCACCACCGCTGCCCTGACCTCGCCCCCCACCACCGCTGCCCTGACCTCAGGCCTCGCCCCCCACCACTGCCCTGACCTCGGGGCTCGCCCCCCACCGCTGCCCTTACCTCAGGGCTCGCCCCCCACCACCGCTGCCCTTACCTCGGGCCCCACCACCGCTGCCCTGACCTCGCCCCCCACCACCGCTGCCCTTATCTCGGGGCTCGCCCCCCACCACCACTGCCCTGACCTCAGGCCCCACCACCACTGCCCTTACCTCGGGGCTCGCCCCCCACCACCGTTGCCCTGACCTCGGGGCCCCGCACCACTGCCCTTACCTCGGGGCCGCCTCGCCGGCCCGCCCAACCTCCACAGGGCGGGGCCCGGACAGGAACACCTCCCTCCCCACCCCCCGCATGCATTCTGACATTCCAAAATCCGCAAATACCCAAACCCGAGCTCAGGTGTTTCCCGGATTTGTGATGTCAGAAAGCAAATCGGAAGTCCGGAAAAGCCGGGAATCCGGAACGGCCTCGGTGCCAAGGGTTCCGGATTTTAGGCGCTGAACCTGTAAAAAAATATAAAATAACTGGACTTTTTAATAAAGAAATCTTCATTCTGATGATCTAATCTTTTAAATGAGCTTCATTTTTGGTATTAGGAATTTTAAGTAACCATTTCAGAAGCAGACCTGCGCAATGCAGCGTTGTGATAGACACAGTACCACACACTGGCAGCAGGGGAATCTGCAAGAGATAGTTTTCACTGCTTTGCTGCAAGTGTGACCCCCAAGTTTCTCACTTGCCACTTGAATTCTACATCCCACTCTGACTTGTGCCCTCGGTCTCCTACACAGTCACTTAGCACAGCACTGCCCCCCAGTCATCAAGATCCACGGCGCAGCCTTGGACAACGTGGACCATTTTCCATACCTCGGGAGTCTATCAGTAAGGGCAGACATCGACGACGAGGTCCAACACCGCCTCCAGTGCACCAGCTCAGCCTTCGGTTGCCTGAGGGAGAGAGTGTTTGAAGACCTGGCCCTCAAATCTGGCACCAAGCTCATGGTCTACAGGGCTGTCGTGATACCTGCCCTCCTGTATGGCTCAGACGTGGACCATATACAGCAGACATCTCAAAGGACTGGAGAAATACCACCAGCGTTGCCTCCGCGAGATCCTGCAAATCCCCTGGGAGGACAGACGCACCAATGTCGGTGTTCTCGATCAGGCCAACATCGAAGCACTGACCACTCGATTAGCTCCGTTGGGCGGGCCACATTGTTCGCATGCCCGGCATGAGACTCCCAAAGCAAGCGCTCTACTCGGAACTCCTACACGGCAAGCGAGCCCCAGGTGGGCAGAGGAAACGTTTCAAGGACACCCTCAAAGCCTCCTTGATAAAATGTAACATCCCCACCGACACCTGGGAGTCCCTGGCCAAAGACCGCCCTAAGTGGAGGAAGAGCATCCGGGAGGGCACTGAGCACCTCGAGTCTCGTCGCCGAGAGCATGCAGAAACCAAGCGCAGGCAGCGGAAGGAGCGTGCGGCAAACCAGTCCCACCCTCCCTTTCCCTCAACCACTGTCTGTCCCACCTGTGACAGAGACTGTAATTCCCGTATTGGACTGTTCAGTCACCCGAGAACTCACTTTTAGAGCGGAAGCAAGTCTTCCTCGATTCCGAGGGACTGTCTATGACGATGACACAGTTCCAATGATGGTCAACACGAGCTCGAGGAACACATCTCATGTTCTGG
Organism: Pristiophorus japonicus; assembly: GCF_044704955.1. NCBI lineage: Eukaryota > Metazoa > Chordata > Chondrichthyes > Pristiophoridae > Pristiophorus > Pristiophorus japonicus. Next base: position 239,105,798 of record NC_091984.1, on the reverse strand, counting down.
TCTTAATCCGGAGTTTAACAACTTTAGACTTTAACCACCGCTCACATTCTGTAACTACTGACACCTGGTCGAGGCCCAGCGTTTGTTTCTTTGCTTGTCCCATTATCACTTCCATCAATGAATCTCTCCTGCCCCCCATCGTTCCCTGTTGTTCTGTCCCTGCTCTCCCCAGCCTCTGTACTTACTTAAAACTGTTAATCTCCAACATCTTCCAGTTCTGACGAAGGGTCATCGAGCTGAAGCACGAATTGTTTCTCTCTCTCCACAGATGTTGCCCGACCCGCTGAGTGCTTCTCGCATGTTCTTGTTTTATTGCTTGTATTTGGTTGCTAACCTTTGCACCGTACTGGACAAGCTCTCAGTATGTTGGGGCTCAGTTTTCCTTCGGACGCCGATTAATCTGGACTAATTACAGATGACTCGGAGCTTCATGACTCGCGGAGATGGTGAGTGGTGTTTGTTTCCATGGTTACCGTCTCCAGGACTGTCACCTTGCTCGGCCGATGGTAGTGGTACAGCGACAACCACAATTCTCCATTTGGGTGGTTAAGGCAGATAACTGGGTCAGGAGAGGTGGAGGGCAGTGCTGTCCATGCGTCCTGTGTATGTGAGAGTGGGGCACTGAATGGTTGTACGCTCCACGGTCTGCTCTGGGTGACCACTGTCGCACACTGGCAGAGTTTTCAATTCCCTCCACTTGTTCCTGAAGTAGCCACATCTGCCGCAGTTTGTGCGGTGTGCAGGTTTGGGATTGCCCACAAGCATTGCGGGAACCCCGTCAAAACGACCGTTTAAACCAACACCCGAGCTGCCACTGTGCGCGCCAAGGCATCGAATATCAAACCACTCTTCAACGTCCAGGCGGCAACCATTTCACAGGCGTCACTCCACAAGGACATACGAAACAGGAGTCGCCGGCCATTCGGCCCCTCGAGCCTGCTCCACCATTCAATAAGATCATGGCTGATCATCGACCTCTATTCCACTTTCCTGCTCAATCCTCTGTGAAGAAACTCCTCCGCATCTCAGTCCTAAATGGCCGACCCCTTATCCTGAGACTGTGACCCCTGGTTCTAGACTCCCCAGCCCGGGGGAAACATCCTCCCTGCATCTACCCTGTCAATCCCCCTCAGAATCTTGTATGTTTCAATGAGATCACCTCTCATTCTTCTAAACTCCAGAGAGTATCGGCCCAACCTACACAATCTCTCCTCACAGGACAATCCCCCCATCCCAGGAATCAGGCTGGTGATCCTCTGTTACACTCCCTCTATGACAAGTCCTTAGGTTAGGAGACCAAAACGGTGCACAACTAACCCAAACGACCCAACAGGTTGAATAAAAAAAAATAAAATCGATAGCCCAAACTGTAAAAAGTGTTGGTATTCAGTTAGACTTCAGCAAAAACCCACGTCACGTGGAAACAAAACGCACGCCAGGGAACAGCTCCTTATAAAACGTTCATTGCTCACTCTGCTCGCGCTCGAGTATCACCTGCACCAAATGATCCATTTATACACCCTCCACAACACGCACCGTCTGTGCACTTTACCAACTGCGGAAATAACCTTGAGATTTAACAGGCCGCCAACAAAAGTCCGCAGACTTTAAAAAAAAAAAGATACGTCACCTGCTGCTCTACGAACATCGCCATGTCCACAAACATGTCATGCAGCTCCCGTATGCTCGCTTCCAGTTTGATGATGTCTTTGTGCCGTGACTCAATCTCATTAAGAGCTTGCCTCGTGATCTGAGTGTCTGATATGATCTGTAAAGAAATGGACCAAGAAGCTGAGTGCTGCAATCTTCGGGGATTCAAACTATTCGCTTCCTTCTGCTGCTCGAGGTTTATACGGTCGAAGGGTGCTCCAGAAACCTGCTAAAGGGGCAGTGAGGACCCAACAACACTTTGCTCTTCCACCATTCAACTGGCTCACCCAGGAAATCAACCACAGCTCGGTCAGAGGAGGAGGACAAGGGAAGGATTCACATTTATATAATGCGTGATGTTCAGAAGCGATTTAGACGAGGGGATTACATGTAATATCTCCAAATTTGCGGATGACACTAAGTTGGGTGGCAGTGTGAGCTGCGAGGAGGATGCTATGAGGCTGCAGAATGACTTGGTAGGTTAGGTGAGTGGGCAAATGCATGGCAGATGAAGTATAATGTGGATAAATGTGAGGTTATCCACTTTGGTGGTAAAAACAGAAAGACAGACTATTATCTGAATGATGACAGATTAGGAAAAGGGGAGGTGCAACGAGACCTGGGTGTCATGGTACATCAGTCATTGAAGGTTGGCATGCAGGTACAGCAGGTGGTTAAGAAAGCAAATGGCATGTTGGCCTTCATAACGAGGGGATTTGAGTACAGGGGCAGGGAGGTGTTGCTACAGTTGTACAGGGCATTGGTGAGGCCACACCTGGAGTATTATGTACAGTTTTGGTCTCCTAACTTGAGGAAGGACATTCTTGCTATTGAGGGAGTGCAGCGAAGGTTCACCAGACTGATTCCCGGGATGGCGGGACTGACCTATCAAGAAAGACTGGATCAACTGGGCTTGTATTCACTGGAGTTCAGAAGATTGAGAGGCGACCTCATAGAAACATTTAAAATTCTGACGGGTTTAGACAGGTTAGATGCAGGAAGAATGTTCCCAATGTTGGGGAAGTCCAGAACCAGGGGTCACAGTCTAAGGATAAGGGGTAAGGAGAAACTTCTTCACCCAGAGAGTGGTGAACCTGTGGAATTCTCTACCACAGAAAGTTGTTGAGGCCAATTCACTAAATATATTCAAAACGGAGTTAGATGTAGTCCTTACTACTAGGGGGATCAAGGGGTATGGCGAGAAAGCAGGAATGGGGTACTGAAGTTGCATGTTCAGCCATGAACTTATTGAATGGCAGTGCAGGCTCGAAGGGCCGAATGGCCTACTCCTGCACCTATTTTCTATGTTTCTATGATTTACAGCCAAAAATGTTTGTTACATAATATTTAAAGGAGCAGGAGTTGGCCAGTCGGCCCCTCGAGCCTGCTCCACCATTCAGTGAGATCCTGGCTGATCTTCGACATCAACTCCTTCCCTGCACTGTCCCCTTGATTCCCTTAATATCCAAAAATCTATCGAGCTCTGTATCCTCCCTGCATCTACTCTGTCAAGTTCTGTAAGAATTTTGTATGTTTCAATGAGATCACCTCCAAGTCCACTCAATCTCTCCTGATAGGACAATCCTCCCATCCCAGGAATCGGTCTGGTGAACCTTCGTTGCACTCCCTCTATGGCAAGTATATCCTTCCTTAGGTAAGGAGACTGACACTGTACACAATACTCTCGGTGTGGTCTCCACAGGGCCCTATATACTTGCATTGACGTCTTTGCTCTTATACCCAATCTCTCGTACAACTCAGAAACAGGCCATTGGGTCCCACCGCTCCGTGCCGGGGTTTATGCTCCACACCAGCCCCCTCCCACCCCTCTCCATCTCACCCCATCACCATATCCTTCTATTCCTTTCTCCCTCATGAGTTTATCCAGCTTCCCCTTAAATGCATCGATACTATTCACCTCAACCCCTCCCTGTGGCAGCGAGTTCCACATTCTCACCGCTCTCTGGGTAAAGAAGTTTCTCCTGAATTCCCCATTGGGTTTATTAATGACTGTCTGATATTGATGGCCCAGAGCTTTCCACAAGGGGAAACATCTTCTCTACACCTACTCTATCAAACCCCTTCGTAATCTTAAACCCCTCAGCCTTCTCTCTCTTTTCTAGAGACAGGAGCCCCAGCCTGTTCAGTCTTCCCCAATAGTTATAACCTCTCAGCTCTGGTATCCTCATAAATCATTTTTACATCTTCTCCAGTGCCTCTGTATAATTTTTATAATTATGGAAACCAGAACTTTGCACAGTGTTCCAAGTGTGGTCTAACCAAGGTTCTGAGCAAGTTTAACATAACTTATCTGTTTTTCAATTCTATCCCTCTAGAAATGAACCCGAGTGTTTGGGTCGATTTTTATGGCCTTATTAATCTGTGTGGCTACTTTTAGTGATTTATGTATCTGTGTCCCTCAGATCCCTCTGTTCTCAACCCCAGTTACACTCTTACTTCACAAGGAGTATATGTCCTGCTTATTCTTCCGACCATAGTTTGATGGATAAATATTGCTTAGCAAATCAGAAGAACTCCCCTGCTCTTTGAAATTGTGACATAGGATCTCTTATGTACACAATGGGCGTTTGTTTAATACCTCATCCAAAAGATGGCATCCCTCAGTACTGCCCCTCCGACAGTGCGGCGCTCTCTCAGTACTGCCCCTCCGACAGTGCGGTGCTCCCTCAGTACTGCCCCTCCGACAGTGCGGCGCTCCCTCAGTACTGCCCCTCCGACAGTGCGGCGCTCCCTCAGTACTGCCCCTCCTACAGTGCGGCGCTCCCTCAGTATTGCCCCTCCGACAGTGCGGCGCTCCCTCAGTACTGCCCCTCCGACAGTGCGGCGCTCCCTCAGTACTGCCCCTCCGACAGTGCGGCGCTCCCTCAGTACTGCCCCTCCGACATTGCGGCGCTCCCTCAGTACTGCCCCTCCGACAGTGCGGCGCTCCCTCAGTACTGCCCCCCTGACAGTGCGGCGCTCCCTCAGCACTGCCCCTCCGACAGTGCGGCGCTCCCTCGGTACTGCCCCTCCGACAGTGCGGCGCTCCCTCAGCCTGGATTTCGTGCTCAAGTCTCTGGAGTGGGACTTGACTCAGGTGAAAGTGCGACCCACTGAACCACGGCGGAAGGGAGAGGAAGGGAAGTCACGCCTATAAAACCACATCCTATCACTCCGTGCAGTGTGTGGGAGCGCCACATTTGTTCATATTTAAAATAAATTAAGTTAAATCAGGCAAATTGCATGTTTGCTTACATCAGAGGTGAAAATGGAGGGGTTTCCGCTCTCCAACATCTCTTCCAGCTCATCATCAGTGGTGGTCCTCCCCGCTGTCAAAGCAAAGTGCACACGATGAATCGATCCGTCTCCACCCTCCACAATTCAAGTTCCACTCTCAATCGTCAGATTACTCAAATCAAAGCTTCAGAAATGGACTTTAAAAAGCAACACATTAGAAAGGAGCATCAGTAACCTGAATCAGAAGCTGTGACCCATAAGAACATAATAGGAGCAGGAGTCGGCCATACGGCCCCTCGAGCCTGCTCCGCCATTCAATAAGATCCTGGCTGATCTGATCCTGAACTCAGCTCCACTTCCCCGCCCGCTCCCCATAACCCTTCACTCCCTTATCGCTCAAAAAAAAACTGTCTCTCTCCACCTTAAATTTATTCAATGACCCAGTTTCCACAGCTCTCTGGGGCAGAGAATTCCACAGATTTACAACCCTCCGAGAAGAAATTCCTTTTCATCTCAGTTTTAAATGGGCGGCCCCTTATTCTAAGATTATGCCCCCCAGTCCTAGCCTCCCCCATCAGTGGAAACATCCTCTCTGCATCCACCTTGTCAAGCCCCCTCATAATCTTATACGTTTCGATAAGATCACCTCTCATTCTTCTGAATTCCAATGAGTAGAGGTCCAACTTCCTCAACCTTTCCTCATAAGTCAACCCCCTCATCCCAGGAATCAACCGAGTGAACCTTCTCTGAACTGTCTCAGAAACATAGAAAATAGGTGCAGGAGTCGGCCATTCAGCCCTTCGAGCCTGCACCACCATTCAATATGATCATGGCTGATCATTCACCTCAGTACCCCTTTCCTGCTTTCTCTCCATGCCCCTTGATCCCTTTGGCCGTAAGGGCCACATCTAACTCCCTTTTGAATATATCTAGCGAACTGGCATCAACAACTTTCTGTGGTAGAGAATTCCACAGGTTAACCACTCAGAAGAAATTCCTCCTCATCTCAGTCCGAAATGGCTTACCCCTTATTCTTAGACTGTGACCCCTGGTTCTAGAACTCCCCAGCAACAGGAACATTCTTCCTGCCTCTAACCTGTCCAATCCTGTCAGAATTTTATACGTTTCGATGAGATCCCCTCTCATTCTTTTAAACTCCAGTGGATACAAGCCCAGCTGATCCAGTCTCTCCTCATGTGTTAGTCCTGCCATCCCAGGAATCAGTCTGGTGAACCTTCGTTGTACTCCCTCAATAGCAAGAACATCCTTCCTCAGATTAGGAGACCAAAACTGAACACAATATTCCAGGTGTGGGCTCACCAAGGCCTGTACAACTGCAGTAAGACCTCCCTGCTCCTATACTCAAATCCTCCGCTATGAAGGCTAACATGCCATTTGCCTTCTTCACCACCTGCTGTACCTGCATGCCAACCTTCAATGACTGATGTACCATGACACCCAGGTCTCGTTGCACCTCCCCATTTACTAATCTGTCACCATTCAGATAATATTGTCTTCCTGTTTTTGCCACCAAAGTGGATAACCTCAAATTTATCTACATTATACTGCATCTGCCATACATTTGCCCACTCACCTAACCTGCCCAAGTCACCCTTCAGCCTCTAAGCATGCTCCTCACAGCTCACACCATCACCCAGCTCACACCATCACCCAGCTTAGTGTCATCTGCAAACTTGGAGATATTACATTCAATTCCTTCATCTAAATCATTGATGTATATTGTAAATAGCTGGGGTCCCAGCACTGAGCCCTGCGGCACCCCACTAGTCACTGCCTGCCATTCTGAAAAGGACCCGTATATTCCGGCTCTCTTCTTCCTGTCTGCCAACCAGTTCTCTATCCACGTCAGTACATTACCCCCAATACCATGTGCTTTAATTTTGCACACTAATCTCTTGTGTGGGACCTTGTCAAAAGCCTTTTGAAAGTCCAAATACACCACATCCACTGGTTCTCCCTTGTCCACTCTACTAGTTACATCCTCAAAAAATTCTAGAAGATTTGTCAAGCATGATTTACCTTTCATAAATCCATGCTGATTTGGACCAATTCTGTCACTGCTTTCCAAATGCACTGCTATTCCATCTTTAATAATTGATTCCAACATTTTCCCCAACACCGATGTCAGGCTAACTGGTCTATAATTCCCTGTTTACTCTCTCCCTCCTTTTTTAAAAAGTGGGGTTACATTAGCTATCCTCCAGTCCATGGGAACTGATCCAGAGTCAATAGAATGTTGAAAAATGACCACCAATGCATCCACTATTTCTAGAGCCACTGCCTTAAGTACTCGGGGATGCAGCCTATCAGGCCCTGGGGATTTATCGGCCTTCAATCCCATCAATTTCCCTAACATAATTTCCTGACTAATAAGGATTTCCTTCAGTTCCTCCTTCTCACTCGACCCTCGGTCCCCAAGTATTTGCGGATTGTTATTTGTGTCTTCCTTCGTGAAGACAGATCCAAAGTATTTGTTCAATTGGTCTGCCATTTCTTTGTTCCCCATTATAAATTCACCTGATTCTGATTGCAAAGGACGTACGTTGGTCTTCACTAATCTTTTTCTCTTCATGAGAGGAAGCTTTTGCAGTCAGTTTTTATGTTCCCTGCAAGCTTCCTCTCATACTCTATTTTCCCCTTCCTAATTAGACCCTTTGTCCTCCTCTGCTGAATTTTAAATTTCTCCCAGTCCTCAGGTTTGCTGCTTTTTCTGGCCAATTTATATGTCTCTTCCTTGGATTTAACACTATCCCTAATTTCCCTTGTTAGCCACGGTTGAGCTATCTTCCCAGTTTTATTTTTACTCCAGACAGGGATGTACAATTGTTGAAGTTCATCCATGTGATCTGTAAATGTTTGCCATTGCCTGTCCACTGTCAACCCTTTAAGTATCATTCGCCAGTCTATTCTAGCCAATTCACGTCTCATACCGTCGAAGTTACCTTTCCTTAAGTTCAGGACCCTAGTTTCTGAATTAACTTTGTCACTCTCCATCTTAATAAAGAATTCTACCATATTATGGTCACTCTTCCCCAAGGGGCCTCGCACCACAAGATTGCTAATTAGTCCCTTCTCATTACACATCACCCAGTCTAGGATGGCCAGCTCTCTAGTTGGTTCCTCGACATATTGGCCGAGAAAAACATCCCTAATACACTCCAGGAAATCTTCCTCCACCGCATTGCTACCAGTTTGGTTAGCCCAATCTATATGCAGATTAAAGTCGCCCATGATAACTGCTGTATCTTTATTGCACGCATCCCTAATTTCTTATTTGATGCCATCCCCAACCTCACTACTACTGTTTGGTGGTCTGTACACAACTCCCACTAACTTTTTCTACCCTTTGGTATTCCGCAGCTCCACCCATACAGATTCCACATCATCCAGGCTCATGTCCTTTCTTACTATTGCATTAATTTCCTCTTTAACCAGCAACGCTACCCCACCTCCTTTTCCTTTCTGTCTATCCTTCCTGAATATTGAATAACTCTGGATGTTGAGTTCCCAGCCTTGATCACCCTGGAGCCATGTCTCCGTAATCCCAATTACATCATATCCGTTAACAGCTATCTGCGCAGTTAATTCGTCCACCTTATTACGAATACTCCTCGCATTGAGACACAGAGCCTCCAATGCAAGTATATCCTTCCTTAAATACGGAGACCAAAACTGTACGCAGTACTCCAGGTGTGGTCTCACCAATACCCTTGTACAGTTGTAGCAGGACTTCTCTGCTTTTATACTCTATCCCCCTGCTCTTTTTTGATAATCTTTGTAAACAATGATGAACCTCCTGTAAATCAGCACAGCCAGACTGAGACACATCCAACCAGGCAGCCCAAAAACGCACAACTGATTCGGCTAAATCAGTCCCCGTGAGACAGTGAGCGGCAGGGGGAGGATAAGAGAGTGCCTGAAGGGAAAGCTCCATTTGGACTAACTCTCGTACAGCTGGCTCTCAGATCACACCTTTGGAGAACAGAGCCAGTTACAGAAAATTAGTTTTGGTTTCCTGAAGGAAATTTTTTCTGCAGGGCTACGGGGAAAGGGCAGGGAGTGGGACTGGCTGAGGTGCTCTTGCAGGGGGCTGGCATGGGCTCGATGGGCCGAATGGCCTCCCTCTGTGCTGTAACCGTTCCTTGATTCTATTTACAGCTCTAGACCCAGCGTTTGTTCCTTTATTTGTCCCATCTTTGTCATTTAATCTCTCCTGTCCTCCACCCTATCACACACCTCCCCCTTTTGTTCTTTCCTTCCCTCCCCCCTTTCCATGCCTCTGCACTTGCTTAAAACCAGTTACATCTGTAAATTCTCAGTTCTGATGAAGGGTCATTGAGCTGAAACGTCATACGCACACACAGTCAAGTACTTGATGCATTCAATTTCCAGACAACCAGTGACCACAAGACTGTTCAATGCCCAATAAATTGGTTCTGATGCATTGATATACTTGGTGCTCTGCATTTACAGACCCCGGATACTGGCATTTTCTGACGCCAGGAAACTTTCCGTTACTATGAATTGTTGGCCAACTAATATCTGATCAATTAAAATACCTGAGGAAGATAACCCAAAGCATTTTCACCCAAGAAATTTCCTTAGAAACCATTTCCAATTCCATTTAAACAGAACATCCAAAGATTTTCTGTTTTGCTGTAACATATTTTAACAGCCGAAGGGACAGGAAGGAAACTCAGAGTTCAGTCGCTGACAGTGGGACAGGTCAAGCGAGTTATGGGAAGCCTGACTTCACACATTCCTCATCGGATGAGATCACAGAGTCCGTACAATGAACTGGGAATTCTTTCAATTAACGAGGGCTGTCGATGCGAACGTTTAATTGTTTCATTCTCTCTCTCTCTCTATATCGAGTGCAGTCTGTCAAGGAATTTGAGAATCGCATGTTAAATACCCACTGTCCACAGCAACCACATGCCAGGGGATTCGGAATGTGTGAAAGCTAATCGCCCTGCTGGAGTTTGCGAGCGGGTCAGTGGGGTCAGGGTGTGAGCGGGTCAGTGGGCCCGGGGTGTAATCGAGGCGTGAGCGGGTCAGTGGGCCCGGGGTGTAATCGGGGCGTGAGCGGGTCGGTGGGTTCGGTATAATCGGGGTGTGAGCGGGTCAGTGGGCCCGGGGTGTAATCGGGGCGTGAGCGGGTCAGTGGGCCCGGGGTGTAATCGAGGCGTGAGCGGGTCAGTGGGCCCGGGGTGTAATCGAGGCGTGAGCGGGTCAGTGGGCCCGGGGTGTAATCGAGGCGTGAGCGGGTCAGTGGGCCCGGGGTGTAATCGAGGCGTGAGTGGGTCAGTGGGCCCGGGGTGTAATCGAGGCGTGAGCGGGTCAGTGGGCCCGGGTGTAATCGAGGCGTGAGCGGGTCAGTGGGCCCGGGTGTAATCGGGGCGTGAGCGGGTCAGTGGGCCCGGGGTGTAATCGAGGCGTGAGCGGGTCAGTGGGCTCGGGGTGTAATCGAGGCGTGAGCGGGTCAGTGGGCCCGGGGTGTAATCGAGGCGTGAGCGGGTCGGTGGGCCCGGGGTGTAATCGAGGCGTGAGCGGGTCAGTGGGGTCAGGGTGCGAGCGGGTCAGTGGGCCCGGGGTGTAATCGGGGCGTGAGCGGGTCAGTGGGGTCAGGGTGCGAGCGGGTCAGTGGGCCCGGGGTGTAATCGGGGCGTGAGCGGGGTCAGGGTGTGAGCGGGTCAGTGGGGTCAGGGTGTGAGCGGGTCAGTGGGGTCAGGGTGTAATCGGGGCGTGAGCGGGTCGATGGGTTCGGTATAATCGAGGTGTGAGCGGGTCAGTGGGCCCGGGGTGTGAGCGGGTCAGTGGGTTCGGTATAATCGAGGTGTGAGCGGGTCAGTGGGCCCGGGGTGTAATCGGGGCGTGAGCGGGTCGGAGGGTTCGGTATAATCGGGGTGTGAGCGGGGTCAGGGTGTGAGCGGGTCAGTGGGGTCAGGGTGTGAGCGGGTCAGTGGGGTCAGGGTGTAATCGGGGCGTGAGCGGGTCGATGGGGTCAGGGTGTAATCGGGGTGTGAGCGGGTCGGTGGGTTCGGTATAATCGAGGTGTGAGCGGGTCAGTGGGCTCGGTATAATCGGGGTGTGATGGGTCGGTGGGCCCGGGGTGTAATCGGGGTGTGATGGGTCGATGGGGTCAGGGTGTAATCGGGGTGTGATGGGTCGGTGGGGTCAGGGTGTAATCGGGGTGTGATGGGTCGGTGAGGTCAGGGTGTAATCGGGGTGTGATGGGTCGGTGGGCCCGGGGTGTAATCGGGGTGTGATGGGTCGGTGGGGTCAGGGTGTAATCGGGGTGTGATGGGTCGGTGAGGTCAGGGTGTAATCGGGGTGTGATGGGTCGATGGGGTCAGGGTGTGAGCGGGTCGATGGGGTCAGGGTGTAATCGAGGTGTGATGGGTCGATGGGGTCAGGGTGTAATCGGGGTGTGTCCATTGAAAACACAAACCACGCACAGACCAGTAAATGCAGAAACAATATTATGTTTGGAAATATCATAAGTATAAAAATCATATAATACATGGCCCCGCCCCCACCTATCTCTCTAACAGCCTCCAGCCCTACCCCCCCACCCCCAGAGATGTCTGCGCTCCTCTAATTCTGCCCTCTTGCATATCCCGGATTTCCATCACTCCACCATTGGCGGCCGTGCCTTCAGCTGCCTGGGCCCCAAGCTCTGGAACTCCCTCCCTAAACATCGCCTCCTCTCTCCTTTAAAGTTGCTCCTTAAAACCTACCTCTTTAAACAAGCTTTCGGTCACCTGTTCAAATACCTCTTTGTAACTCGATGTCAAATTTTGCTTGATAATCACTCCAGTGAATCGCTTTGGGGCGTTTTTATTAAACTAGATGGAGCCTCGGTGTAATGTCACATCCGAAAGACGGCCCCTCCGACAGTGCAGCGCTCCCTCAGCACCCCCCCCTCCGACAGTGCAGCGCTCCCTCACCACCCCCCCCTCCGACAGTGCGGCGCTCCCTCACCACCCCCCCCTCCGACAGTGCGGCGCTCCCTCACCACCCCCCCCTCCGACAGTGCGGCGCTCCCTCACCACCCCCCCCTCCGACAGTGCGGCGCTCCCTCAGCACTGCCCCTCCCCTCCGGCAGTACTGCCCCTCCAACAGTGCGACGCTCCCTCAACACTGCACTGAAGTGTCAGCCTAGATTTGTGCTCAAGTCTCTGGAGTGGGATTTGAACCCACAACACTTTAACCCAGAGGCCAGAGCCACGGCCGACACTATTACTAAAAAAAGTTCCAGACAATGAAAAATTGAGGTGGAGTATTACTGAAATTATCATCCATCATTTGTTCTCCAATGTTACGAACAATTCTCCCTACAGTAGTAATCTGTCGAAAGGAAGAACAGCAGGTTGGCTTCGGGCTCACCTCGAGGTTGGGCCATCTTTCTCTGCACCCAATTCCATACTGTAACATTTAACCAGTAACTTAGCGTGTGTAGAGCGAGCTTGCAATATCTACAGCAAGTGGGCCCTGCACCTCAGCTGGTGTCAATCTCTCCTCCAGTGGCAATGCAACGGTGCAATTAACTCATTTATCCAACATCATACAATAGTACAGCAGGAGGCCACTTGGCCCATCCAGTCTGTGCCGGCTCGATCAAAGAGTAATGCAGTTAGTCCCACTCCCCACTCTTTCCCCATATCCCGGCAATTTTTTCTCCTTCCAGTAGTTATCCAATTCCCTTTTGAAGGTGACTATTGAATCTGTCTCCACCACCCTGTCAGGCAGCGCGTTCCAAATCTCACTGCGTAAACAGTTTTTTCCTCATCTCCCCCCCCCCCCCCGGTTCTTTTGCCAATCACCTTAAATCTGCACACTTTGGTTATCGACCCTTCAGCCATTGGAAACAGGTTCTCTTGATTTACGCTATCTAAACACTTCATGATTTTAAACACCTGTAGCAAATCTCCACTAAGCATTCTCTGCTCCAAGGAGAACAACCCCAGCATCTCCGGTCTCTCCGCGTAACTGTAATGTCTCATAGAAACACAGAAAATAGGTGCAGGAGTAGGCCATTCGGCCCTTCGAGCCTGCACCGCCATTCAATGAGTTCATGGCTGAACACGAAACTTCAGTACCCCATTCCTGCTTTCTCGCCATAGCCCTTGATCTCCCTAGTAGTAAGGACTACATCTAACTCCTTTTTGAATATATTTAGTGAATTGGCCTCAACAACTTTCTGTGGTAGAGAATTCCACAGGTTCACCACTCTCTGGGTGAAAAAGTTTCTCCTCATCTCGGTCCTAAATGGCTTACCCCTTATCCTTAAACTGTGACCCCTGGTTCTGGACTTCCCCAACATTGGGAACATTCTTCCTGCATCTAACCTGTCTAAACCCGTCAGAATTTTAAACGTTTCTATGAGATCCCCTCTCATTCTTCTGAACTCCAGTGAATATAAGCCCAGTTGATCCAGTCTTTCTTGATATGTCAGTCCCGCCATCCCGGAAATCAGTCTGGTGAACCTTCGCTGCACTCCCTCAATAGCAAGAACGTCCTTCAAGTTAGGAGACCAAAACTGTACACAATACTCCAGGTGTGGCCTCACCAAGGCCCTGTACAACTGTAGTAACACCTCCCTGCCCCTGTATTCAAATCCCCTCGCTATGAAGGCCAACATGCCATTTGCTTTCTTAACCGCCTGCTGTACCTGCATGCCAACCTTCAATGACTGATGTACCATGACACCCAGGTCTCGTTGCACCTCCCCTTTTTCTAATCTGTCACCATTCAGATAATAGTCTGTCTCTGTGTTTTTACCACCAAAGTGGATAACCTCACATTTATCCACATTATACTTCATCTGCCATGCATTTGCCCACTCACCTAACCTATCCAAGTCACTCTGCAGCCTCATAGCATCCTCCTTGCAGCTCACACTGCCACCCAACTTAGTGTCATCTGCAAATTTGGAGATACTACATTTAATCCCCTCGTCTAAATCATTAATGTACAATGTAAACAGCTGGAGCCCCAGCACAGAACCTTGCGGTACCCCACTAGTCACTGCCTGTCATTCTGAAAAGTCCCCATTTACTCCTACTCTTTGCTTCCTGTCTGCCTGGACAGTGAATATTAGTGAATTTTTGTGTTATCTTGCATCCCCCTGATGCCTTGAACTCTGATACACGGCACTGTAATGTCCTCGAGTAGGAAACTACTGTCCACAGGTTATTCCAAGACCCAGCTTCATGTTGGCTCAAACATCTTGTTTCCCTTCGGAGGGTGAAGCAAGCTTCATCAGCTCATCGCAGCAGGAATTTCACGGAAATTATCATCCCAGAGCTCAAAAGGGAAGCAAAATGGGAACAGTGGTTATGTCACTGGACCAGTAATCCCGAGGCGTGGACTAATGATCCGGAGACACAAGTTCAAATCCCACCGCGGCAGCTGGGGAATTTAAATTCAGTTAATTAAATAAATCGGGAATAAAAAGCTCGTGTCAGTGAATGGTGACCATTAAATTATCGGATTGCCGTAAAAACCCATCTGGTTCACTGATGTCTTTTAGGGAAGGAAATCTGCCGTCCTTACCCGGTCTGGGCCTATAGGTGACTCCAGACCCACAGCAATGTGGTTGACCCTGAACTGTACCTCAGTTGTTTAAGGACAGGCAATAAATGTTAGCCTTGCCAGCAGCACCCAGATCACACACAGAGGCTTCTACACAAGTTTCTGCCAGGGCCCAGGATTTCAAAAATAAATCAGGGCTGGATTTCCGGCTTTGATGTTTTCGGGGCGGTAATGGCGGCGGGGCGGTAAAGTTAGCGCCCGGGAACAGTTTGCGCCTCAGTGGGTAAGTTTGGGCGGCTGGGCCCCGGGTCAGGGGGCGCAGTATAAGGGAGGCGTTGTACACCTCTCGGAGCGCTAGGGTGGGAAACTCCCGAGCTAAAGACCAAACTCGCGCTGGTTTCGCGACTGGGGGGGATTGCACACACACCGGACGCTGCTCTTCCGGGCGGTGCTGCTCCGCGCCGAGGCTAAACCAGACCCGGGGATCGCCGTGGGGCGCTGCAGGCTGAGCGCCTGCCCAGAACCTCACCCCCGCTATTGCCGCTGCTCCGGGGCAAAACACGGGGCGCAGAAGAGCCGAAAGTCCAGCCCTTTAGTCTTCAATTCTCTTCCTAAGAGAGTCAGGGAGAATATTCCATTGCAGTGCGAGAGGACTGAATGCCATGGCTTCCGAAGGAAATTACTTCTGCGAATTACTGATGACTATTTGGGAAGATTACACTTAAACCTGCAGGAAGGCTGCTGCCATTACTTGTGGCACCTTGTCCTGTTACACTTTCCCCACACACTGGAATCACACAATGTCATGGGAAACATGGAATAATGTGATGACCAGTTAAGTTTGTGGTGACTGGTATTAAATTTTAAACAAAACCGTAGTGTGCCCACCAGCCTTTCCCCTTGGGCATTTATTGAGCCAAATTTGACAACTTCTCCAAAATAATAAGCACTTTATGGAACATGGGGAACCGGAACAGGAGGTGGACATTCAGCCCCTCGAGCTTGTTCCATTCAATCTGTATCTTAACTCCATCAAGCCACCTTGGTTCCCTCACCCCCGATAGCCTTACCCAACTTACTTGAGGGAAGAGGGTTCAGAATTCCTCCACCGTGTGTGAGAAAAATTGCCTCTTAATTTCAGTGAGCGACCTGACTCTAATTTTAAGGTCGTGTCCCTTGTTCTGGACCCCCCCTCACCAGAGGAAATAGTTTCCCTCAATCTACACCATCGAATCAAATCCCATTATCATGTTAAACACCTAGATTAGATCATTCCTCAACCGTCTAAACTCAAGGGAACACAAGCCTTGTCTATACAATCTGTCCACATAATTTAACCCTTTTAGCCCCGGTATCATTCTGCTGAACCTGCGCTGCTCCCCCTTTTCAATGCCAACATAATCTTTCCCGAGATGAGGTGCCCGGAACTGAACGCAATGCGCCGGACGTGGTCTGACCGAGGCACCTGTACAACTGGAGCACATTTTTGAATTCCAACGTCACACAAAAGCTTCATCAAACACGAGGTTCAGGGTTTAACTCGTGTTCTGTCCCATTGTTTGTCATACATTAAATTTAGCTGTCGTATTCAAGAGGGGATTCAGAAAGCCAAGGTTTCGTGGTGTCGGCCTGGGATTCTCAGGACACGTTGCCGAGGTAACGCGCCAATGCCTCGCTAAGATTCACTCACTGATCTCAAGCTGTCGCTGAATCCGGCCTTTGCTGCGTTCCCGGAACAAGATCTGGATCTCGTTGTACTTGGTCATCACATTCGCAAACTTCCGGGACAGAGTCGAGTGCTGAAACGTAAAGGGGAGGAAAATGTTTTAATGACCCTCATTAATGGTATTTATATAAGCAGAGACCCTGCAATGGTCATTCTGAACCGATGTCTTGCCCAGGACACCAAGATCCGACAGCTTGAACAACTCAAGATACATGCAACTTTGATTTAAACTTTATACACGGCCCCTGAAGCCCTCATCCGTGCCTTTGTTACCTCCAGACTTGACTATTCCAACGCACTCCTGGCTGGCCTCCCACATTCTACCCTACGTAAACTTGTGATCCAAAACTCGGCTGCCCCCGTGTCCTAACTCGTACCGAGTCCCACTCACCCATCACCCCCTGTGCTCACTGCTCCGTGTCCTAACTCACACCAAGTCCCGCTCACCCATCACCCCCTGTGCTCACTGACCCGTGTCCTAACTCGCACCAAGTCCCACTCACCCATCACCCCCTGTGCTCACTGCCCCCGTGTCCTAACTCGCACCGAGTCCCACTCACCCATCACCCCCTGTGCTCACTGCCCCGTGTCCTAACTCGCATCAAGTCCCACTCACCCATCACCCCCTGTGCTCACTGCCCCGTGTCCTAACTCGCACCGAGTCCCACTCACCCATCACCCCCTGTGCTCGCTGCCCCGTGTCCTAACTCGCATCAAGTCCCACTCACCCATCACCCCCTGTGCTCACTGCCCCGTGTCCTAACTCGCACCGAGTCCCACTCACCCATCACCCCCTGTGCTCGCTGCCCCGTGTCCTAACTCGCATCAAGTCCCACTCACCCATCACCCCCTGTGCTCGCTGACCTACATTGGCTCCCGGTTAAGCAGCACCTTGATTTCAAAATTCTCATCCTTGTTTTCAATTCCTCCATGGCCCTCGCCCCTCCCTATCTCTGTAATCTCCTCCAGCCACCACCACCGGCCACCCCCACCCCCCCCGCGAGATGTCTGCGCTCCTAATTCTGGCCCCTTGATTGTAATCGCTCCACCATTGGTAGCCATGCCTTCAGTTGCCTGGGTCCCAAGCTCTGGAACTCCCTTCCAAAACCTCCCTTCTCTCCTTTAAGATGCTCCTTAAAACCTCTCTCTTTGACCATCTGCCGTCATTTCTTACTTGAAACTCCACAGTATGGACCATTGCTGCCCACAAACCAGAGGGACACCCAGCCCTCTCAGTAGCCCAGCTTACAGCAGCAGAGAGGTGGAATCAAACCAGGGATGCAAACTAAAAATTATTGGGTACCAGATTCTGAGCTGATGGGGCCATTCGCAGTAACATCTGCCTGTCATTCTGGGCAGTCACAAGATAAGAGGTCTGCTCCAGAAATAACAGCACCAAGTCCAGCCTTCTTAATAAACTCTACTTTCATCGGTCTAAAGATATCTTCACAGACTGGTACTGTTGAAATGGTTAAGAACGTAAGAAATAGGAGCAGGAGTCGGCCATTTGGCCCCTTGAGCCTGCTCCGCCATTGAAGATCATGGCTGATCTGATCATGGACTCAGCTCCACTTCCCCGCCCACTCCCCATAACCCTTTACTCCCTTATCACTCAAAAATCTGTTTCTCCGCCTTAAATATATTCGATGACCCAGCTCTCAGGGGCAAAGAATTCCAGATGTACAACCCTCAAAGAAGAAATTCCTCCTCATCTCAGTTTTAGATGGACGGCCCCTTATTCAGAGATTATGCCCCCTAGTTCTAGTCTCCCCCATCAGTGGAAACATCCTCTCTGCATCCACCTTATCGAGCCCCCTCATTATCTTATATGTTTTGATAACATCACCTCTCATTCTTCTGAATTCCAATGAGTAGAGGCCCAACCTTCTCAACCTTTCCTCATAAGTCAAGCCCCTCATCCCCGGATTCAACCGAGTGAACCAACAAAGTGATGTGCAAACCTGCGCTTTGAATATTAAGACTTGGCCCAGTCACTTTATTAATGAACAGCAGTTTCCTCACATTGTCTAAATTAAATGTGACCAAGAATTACTGGCTTGTGTGTCCAGAACTCCTGCCTCTTTCATTGAGGCATGCAAATAGAAAGACTTGCATTTATATAGCACCTTTCACAATCTTGGGACGCTCCAAGGAGCTTTACAGTCAATGAAGTACTTTTGAAGTGCTGTCGCTGTTGTAATGTGGGAAACGCGGCAGCCAGTTTGTGCACAGCAAGCTCCCACAAACAATATTGTGATAATGACCCAGATAATCTGTTTGCGATGTTGGCTGAGGGATAAATATTGGTCAGCACACTGGGGAGAACTCCCCTGTTCTTCTTCGAAATAGTGCAGTGGGATCTTTTACGTTCACCTGAGAGCGCAGACGGGGCCTTGGTTTAATGTCCCATCCGAAAGACGGCACTCCCTCAGTACTGCCCCGCCGACAGTGCGGCACTCCCTCAGCACTGCCCCGCCGACAGTGCGGCACTCCCTCAGCACTGCCCCTCCGACAGGGCGGCACTCCCTCAGCACTGCCCCTCCGACAGGGCGGCACTCCCTCAGCACTGCAAGGGAGTGTCAGCCGAGATTTATGAGCTCAATCCCTGGAGTGGGACTTGAACCCACAACCTTCTGACTCAAAAGATTAAATAAATCAAACAGCATAATTTTACAGGTTGCTACGCCACTTGGAATAACATGAACATGGTACTGTACCTGAGTTTTTCGTATTCTTAAATCTACTGAACCTTGGTTATCATCATCTTCATCTTTAATGCTTTGTTCTATAACTACAATTAAAATAAAAGGCACGGATCATTGTTTAGCATCAAGCAAAATAGGACCAGTGACACCCAAGATACACGTTAATGTGTGGTCGGACAGCAGGAGTTGGACATAACACAAGTGGGCAGAGCCATGGCAGATTTAATACAGACCTATGGGCAGCAGGAGGAAAGCAATGGTCAATAATTGTACTTTATGGATGGGGCTGGAGCCCATGAACGGCAATGGAATGGCCAGGGTTGAGAGAGACTCAGTATATCCAACCAATGCAAAGCAGAGCACAAACACGGAGCCAGAAGAGCAGAATCCAGTTCGAGGAAGTCATGTTTAAAACATCCAGTGCTCTGGGCAGACCACAGCTGGAATACCGTGCCCAGGTCTGGTCACTGGGAATTAAGCGAGGCACTCATTGCAGGCAGTCCAGAGACAAGGCACTCATTGCAGGCAGTCCAGAGACAAGGCACTCATTGCAGGCAGTCCAGAGACGAGGACCTCGTGAGCCTTGGAGGTCCCAGCTATGAGGAAGGACAGGGTAAACTTCGGGGTGTTCAATCTTGAAAAGGCGAAAAATCATTAATATAATAGAACATTTAAAACCAGATTATTAGTGTGTGAGATTGCAGAATGCTGCAACATGTGCACCTTGTGGTACAGGGGTCTATGGCTGAAAATCAGTAAAAGACAAAGCTAGGAATTATGTCAGGCTTGTTATCCACCCACATAAAGAGTGTTCAATGCTGAGCGTGTCGGATAAATATCAGAAACTTAGGCCAAATTGTCATCTAAACCAGAATAATGAACCAATTAATAAGGTGAACATGAAAAATGACCTCACATGTCCAGAGGAAAGGGGAGAGGGCTGACTGGGGGGAACCAAAGGTGGAAGAAATGTAAAACGGATGTTCAGAAGGGTGGAGACTGAGCAAAGAAAAGGTTGGTGGCTGGGACTGAATACAACAGTAACAAGTCTTTCAGTACAACACTGAGGGGGCAGTCAGAGGCAAGGTGGAAACTGAATAAAGACAGAGGGGGAGCTCAGGATATTGAATATTCTGAATGATCAAGCGATCACAAGGGAAGGCATGAATAACTCATCCCCCCCTCAACAGATAGAGCTTCACTATGAGATGGAAGTGTTAAACAGGCAGAAGGACTCGAACAACACAGCGGGGTTAGACACCGTACATCGCAGAGTGGTGAGTTCGGCACTGACTTTTATGAGGGACTCCGAATGCTGGGGAGGTAACACAAGAACATGGAGCAGGAGTCGGCCATTCGGCCCCTCGAGCCTGCTCCGCCATTCAATGAGATCTTGGCTGATCTTCGACCTCAACTCCACTTTCCTGCACTGGCCCCATATCCCTCGATTTCCTTAACATCCAAAAATCTATCGATCTCTCTTGAATATACTCAACGACTCAGCATCCACAGCCTTCTGGGGTAGAGAATGCCAAAGATTCACCACCCTCCGAGTGAAGAAATTTCTCATCTCAGTCCTAAATGACCAACTCCTTATCCTGAGACTGTGACCCCTGGTTCTAGACTCCCCAGTCCAGGGGAAACATCCTCCCTGCATCTACCCTGTCAAGCCCTGTAAGAATTTTGTATGTTTCAATGAGATCACTTCATTCCTCTAAATGTTAGAGAATATCGGCCTCGTCTACTCAGTCTCTCCTCATAGGACAATCCCCCCATCCAGGAATCGGTCTGGTGAACCTTCGTTGCACTCTCTCTATGGCAAGTATATCCTTCCTTAGGTAAGGAGACCCAAACTGTGCACAATACTCAAGGTGTGGTCTCACCAGGGCCCTGTATAATTCCAGTAAGACGTTTTTACTCTTATACTCAAATCCTCCTGTAATAAAGGCCAACATACCATTTAACAGGAGATTGGAAACAGGCCAACAATGCCCATTAGTCTCCATGCAGAATAAATGGAGCCCAATGCACTGACTTCTATAGGGCCTTTGACAACAGCTCCTCGTGAAAGGCCATTTAATCAAAGTCAAAGCTGTGGCGATTCCGGGATTCGGTGCTTCTAAATAGACAAATGAATATGGGCAGAATGGTCCTCCTCACCTCCAACTATCTGGTGACACAGCTTGTGACAGGATCTTAACCATGAATAAGCTTTCGATCTGTTACCAAGGTTACATGAAGACGGCTTTTGAGAAACAGAACATGAAGGACAAGAAAAACTACTCAATGTGAAAACAAAACTCACGACAATGCCAAATAGCAAATGATCGATTTCAACAAACGAGACACATTCAATTTATAAACTGTCCTTCGGGATGCAAGGATCTTATCACCAGCACAAGTGCTGGTCGGGGAAGAGAAGGGTGTTAGCCCACTCTAAGACAGGCGAGGGCAGGTGGCCCACACCTCGGCTCCTTACATGCCAAGATATTGAGGGGAACAGAGAGGGTAGACTGTTCCCGCTGGTTGGGGAGTCTGGACTAGGGGCACAGTCTACAAATTAGAGCCAGACCTTTCAGGAGTGAAATCAAAAACACTTCTACACACAAAGGGTGGTAGAGGTTTGGAACTCTCTCGCAAATGGCAATGGGTGCTCCATCAATTGTTCATTTTAAATCTGAGACGGATAGATTTTTTGTTAAGCAAAAGTATGAAGGGATATGGGCCAAAGGCGGGTATATGTAGTTAGATCGCAGATCAGCCATGATCTGATTGAATGGCGGAGCAGGCTCGAGGGGCTGAATGGCCTCCTCCTGTTCCTATAATCCTCATATTACCAGAGCCTGCGAGTGTTGGGGTAACACTCACAACCCCCAGAGTGACAGCAATTAGCATACCTCGGTCTGCTGGCAACAGGATATTCTCTGTGTGATGTCTCCGTTATTGGTACCTCTTTCCTGCGTTAGGGGTGGGGGAAGGAGGAAAACAAATCTTTGCTCCTGAACTGCACGTACGTCTGGGAATAGTATCAACACAATGTCAGTCATTAAATACGTGAGGAAGCCATGAAGTGGAGGGAGAGATTTCACTTGGGAGAGAGGGCGAGACCATGTACCGTACAGAAGGCCATTCGCCCATCATGCCTGTGTCAGCTCTTTGATAGAGTGATCCAATTAATCCTGCTTCCCCACTCTTTCCCAGTAAGCTCTATCGTTTCTTCCCCTTCCAGTATTTATCCAATTCCCGGTTTGAAAGTCACTATTGAATCTGCTCCCACCGCCCTTTCAGGCAGCGCGTTCCCGATCACAACAACTCGCAGAGTAAAAAAAGTCTTCACGTTGCCTCTGGTGCTTTTGCCAATCACTAAATCTGTGTCCTCTGGTTACCGATAGATGTACACAATCTCTCACTGAGCCATCTGGAAACACTTACTCTTCAGCTTGTTCCGGACTTTGTTTGCCGTTCCCTTGATAGCGAGTGTAAGCTCTTCGAGCTCTTCTTTAGTTTCTTTTTAAAAGGAAAAACACAAAGTTTTGAATGAACTGCCAAGCTAATAAAAATATTGGAATCAAAATGTTAAACGGCCATTTAGATTGCAAAGGAAGAAAATACTTCGCAATGAGTTATTAATATCGGCCTTCATTTTGTTTTCAAATTCAATTATCTGTAACACTATTTATTTATTCATTAAGACTTACATTTATACAACGCTTTTCACAACCTCACGATATCCCAAAGCGCTTTACAGCCAATGAAGTACTTTTGGAGTGTAGTCACTGTTGTAATGTGGGAAATGTGGCAGCCAATTTGCACACAGCAAGCTCCCACACACAGCAATGTGATAATGACCAGATAATCTTTTTTAGTGATGTTGGTCAAGGATAAATATTGGCCCCAGGACACCGGGGAGAACTCCCCTGCTCTTCTTCGAAATAGTGCCATGGGATCTTTTATGTTTGCCTGAGAGAGCAGGCAGGGCCTTGGTTTATAACGTCTCATCCGAAACACGGCACCTCCGACAGTGCACCTACACCCTGACTATTCAGCCTCCAGAGAATACAACTACTACTTTTTAGGCAGTCCCCCGGAGTCAAGGATAACTTGTTCCCACCCGAAAATGAGTTTGAAGATGCCTGATGAGACCAATGCAGGCCTGATCCCGAACTTCATGTTAAAGGGTGGAAGATGCCGGTGTGTGAATTCTTTTAATGTGGGGTGGCCGTTGCACACCAGCCACCACACGGGCTTGACAGAAAATACAAGCACTACACCAGCACAAACATGCCGATCCAGGCCGACTGGAACAACCTCCCACCAACCCGGCCATTCTGGACCGTCGCCGAAGCCCTTCAGCGCTCTCCCCTCCGCGTCGATGACCGATGGCAAAATGCTCGGAAGAACTGCGACATACAGAATGGATTCCTGATCGAGGATCTCACGGTACAACCTGAAGGATCAAACCTTCCTCGCAAACAGTGGGCAACCATCGACCGCCTCAGAACCGGTCACGGTCGATGCTGCCACCTTCTCCATGGGTGGGAGATTAAAGCATCTCCATCATGTGACTGTGGAGCTCCTAATCAGACCCTGGAGCACATCATTGAGCACTGCCCTCAGAGGGAATTCACAGGCAGCCTACAGAATATCCACGCTGTTACACCAGGAGCTTTGGCCTGGATATCCGACCTGGGATACTGACGTTTGATTTGCTTTGTTACTGCCGTACAAAAGACGACGACAGCTCGCAGTGACAAGACCCAATTTCATCCAGCCCATTACACACAGCTAGTTTCAGCATGACTAGCTTTAATCAGCCATTTACAGTACTTTTGGTTGCATAAAATCCAAGGACCAAGAAATAGCAAATTATTTAAATTCCAATTTTAACCAGGAATCCATAAACAATCCTATTTGATACAGAACTAAATCAAATCAGACTACAAATGATTGCTTTATGCAACTGAATCTGTTACAGAAACCAGGACAATAACCAGCTGAAAATCTCGTTTTCAAATAATGTTCAAACTTCTTTCCCTCACAATCCCACAAGATGTCTGCGCTCCTCAAATTCTGGCTCCTTTTATCTGCCCTATCATTGGTGGCCGTGCCTTCAGCTGCCTGGGCCCCAAGCTCTGGAACTCCCTCCCCTAAACCTCTCTTTCCTCCTTTAAGACACTCCTCAAAACCTACTTCGTTAAACAAGCTTTTGGTTATCTGCCTTAATTTCTTCTTTTGTAGTTCGATGTCAAATTTATCTGTTTTGTCTTGTGACACTGCTGTAATGTGCCTTGGGATGTTTTACTATATTAAAGTAAATAATAACAACTTGTATTTACAGCAGCTTTAAACGTCAGCTCCCCATCTCCCAAACATCATTTGAGTCAGGGTCAGGAGACAATAGGCACATTTCATCTTACCATCTCTCTGGAAGGTTAAGTACTTAATGCACAAGTGGTTTGATAGGGCAGATGACACAATGTACCTTGTCTATCAAAGTCAGGAGTGTGATGGAATACTCTCCACTTGCCTGGATGAGTGCAGCTCCAACAACACTCAAGAAGCTCGACACCATCCAGGACAAAGCAGCCGCTTGATCGGCCCCCCATCCCCCACCTTCAACACTCACTCCCTCCACCACCGGCGCACCGTGGCTGCAGTGTGTACCATCTACAAGATGCACTGCAGCAACTCGCCAAGGCTTCTTCGGCAGCACCTCCCAAACCCACCACCTCTACCCCCTAGAAGGACAAGGGCAGCAGGCGCATGGGAACACCACCACCTCCACGTTCCCCTCCCAGTCACACACCATCCTGACTTGGAAATATATCGGCCGTTCCTTCATCGTCGCTGGGTCACAATCCTGGAACTCCCTCCCTAACAGCACTGTGGGAGCACCTTCACCACACGGACTGCAGCGGTTCAAGAAGGCGGCTCACCATCATCTTCTCAAGGGGCAATTAGGGATGGGCAATAAATGCCGGCTTTGCCAGCAATGCCCACATCCCAGAACGAATAGAAAAAATTAAATCATCCACACGGTGGGCAGGTTAACAAGAGGAAGGAGTGAGGCCGACAGCAGCAACAAATTGTATTTAGATAGCACATGGTGCAGCAAGTGATCAGGAAGGCAAATGGAATGTTGGCCTTTATTGTAAGGGGGATGGAGTATAAAAGCAGAGAAGTCTTACTACAGCTATTTAAGGTATTGGTGAGGTCACATCTAGAGTATTGCATACAGTTTTGGTCTCTGTATTTAAGGAAGGATATACTTGTATTGGAGGCAGTTCAGAGAAGGTTCACTCGGTTGATTCCGGAGATGAGGGGGTTGACTTATGAAGCAAGGTTGAGCAGGTTGGGCTTCTACTCATTGGAATTCAGAAGAAAGGGGTCAAGTTTCAGCCTGAGCTGCTATTTTTTTTGATAAAACTAATTTAGAATGGAGCATTTTAGAAATTGCAATTCTCGGCATTTAGTTTGCTCCAGTTCTGAGATAGAACAGTTTCATTTTAGAACAGATTTTTTTTTTCCCCAAAAGGGGGCATGTCCGGCCACTTACGCCTGTTTTGCAAGTTTAGGCAGCGAAAACTTACTCCAAACTAACTTAGAATGGAGTAAGTGTAGATTTTTGCGCGCTCAGAAAAACCTTGCCTACACTTAGAAGTCAGGCGTAAGGAACGAGGGGGGGAGGGGAGGGAAGTAATTAAATTTTACAAGCATTCAACAGTCTCACATACAAATAAAGAGCCACCCTGAATAATAAATGATAAATAAAGCAAATAAAAAATACATTAATTTTCCTACCTGTGCAAAGCAGCAGCAGCAGCCTTCGAGCTGCGAAGCTTCAGACCGTTCGGCCAGGGGACGGGGCGGCCTCAGGCCACCAGAGTGTTAATGTTTGTATCGCACTGCGCGTGCGCGCAGGGCCACCGCACGACATCTTCTGCTGTAAGGCGGCCCCGCCCCCCCTGCACACTCAAAGCGGCATGACGCTTTGGCCCCGCCCACCTTGCTGATCTTTGCGCGTCGCACCGAGCTGCGAGAAAGCTGCTGGGAGGCCGAGAATTCCTCCGTGAGTTTTTGACGCGCTTTTGAGCGCGGAAAATGGGCGTGGGTGTTGGGCTGCGCCGTTCTAGGTGCGCCCCGAAACTTGAGGCCAATGAGAGGTGATCTTATTGAAACGTATAAGATAATGAGGGGGCTCGACAAGGTAGATGCAGAGAGGATGTTTCCACTCATAGGGGATACTAAAACTAGGGACAGAGTTTCAGAATAAGGGGCCGCCCATTTAAAACTGAGATGAGGAGGAATTTCTTCTCTCTGAGGGTTGTAAATCTGTGGAATTCTCTGCCCCAGAGAGCTGTGGGGGCTGGGTCATTGAATATATTTAAGGCAGAGATAGACAGTTTCTTAACCGATAAGGGAATAAAGGGTTATGGGGAGTGGGCGGGGAAGTGGAGCTGAGTCCATGATCAGATCAGCCGTAATCTTATTAAATGGCGGAGCAGGCTCGAGGGGCCAAATGGCAAATCATTCCCGAAAAATCTCAAACTACTTCCACAGTAATACTCATTTTCTCGTTTAAAGTCATTCGAAAAGCTCCAAACAATATCGAAACATTTTAATCACATTGGTTTTAGTTTAAATCTATAAATGAAGGTGAAGAAAGCATTATTTTGTTGGAATGCAAGTTATCTGTGTGTGTGATTGGTCTCAGCTTGTAGATATCGGTACACTCACTCAACACTCCGGTAAATAAAAATTCATAACCTCAGTTGGCCCGGTATTTAAAAAAAATCGCATTTATTTTCTGCACTCTTCCTTCTCTCCACCTCCCCTCTCTCTCCCGCCTCCCGCCCCCCCCCTGATCCCAAACAGGGGAAATTGTCCTTAGTATCTGGTGTCTTGCACGTCAATTACCAACACCCCGCCTGGAAGCCCAGTATGGATTGTGTGTGAAGACATCCTTAAGTTAACCAACCAGACAAGTGAGAAAATCTGCAGAAACAGCACCTCAGGCGAGTGTCCTACATCATCTTACTAAATTATCTTTACCTATCTGCCATTGTTCAGAGGTTTATATGTAACCCTTCGGGCTGCTGACCGAGGGCCGTGTGGCTCTTTGTCGGCCGGCGCGGACACGATGGACCGAAATGGCCTCCTTCTACGCTGTAAATTTTTATGTTTCTATGTTTCTTTCTATGTATACGCAGAAAATGTTAAGGACTATGCATATAGACCAGTGTGTGCAATCTCCAATGGCTTGTGCCTACAGACCAGAGGATAGTTTGTGCTCACAAACATGATGACTTACTGAGCTCGTCAGCTAATCCCATCCCGTTGTTATCTCAGTACATTTGACTGTGTCGTGCTTTCACTTGCCAGCAAAGATTACAGCCTGCTGTACATATCGCGCCGCCCCAGCGGAGAATGGCAGATGACAAAGCAAAAATGACAACTTCATTCAGCCAACATTTCAGAGTCCATATACATATACGCTTCCCTCAGTGAAGCTCTACATTACTTAATGCACCAGCATATCTCCTGTGCTTTTCTCAGAATTGGAGGACATACTGTTTCATAATGGAAGTGTTAACAAAGTGGGGAAAATGTTCCAGGAAATAAGCATTGACAGGACATTTAATATTACAGCAAATCTCCTGTGGCATTTCTCACAGCGAGATGAGGGTTTGAGAACAGGTAGTGATAAGCAGAGTCCCGTTACCAGGCACACCAGTTTATTAGCACTGGGGGTAGCCCTGGAATCAGCTGGTGCAGGATGAGAATGCAAGTCCGTCAGTACTTTGAAATGGGCTTCTCGGGTTTCTGGCACAGACACGATGGGCTGAATGGCCTCCTTCCGTGCCATAAATTTCTATATGGTCTGGGTCGAGGGTCAAAGGTTCCAGGATCACCTAGAGAGGGAGCTTCGAGCAATGGTGGAGCAGGTGCTGGGGGAACTGGGAGTGAGTTCTAACGATCTGGGAGCGCTGGGCATGGTTATGGGACGAGCGAGCATTAGGAATGCAGTCGAGAGATTTGTGAGCACAGAGATGGGGCTGAGACCCCCAGAAGTCGTGGGACGAAATCCCAGAATTCCAACAGGACTCGGCTAGGGGGTTTGGAGCATTGGAGGTTGCTGGGATCGGACAGTATTATAGGGACCCACATGCCCGACGGTGCCACCATGTACGTTCCCATCACCAATCTCCCCACCAGCTAGTTCCCATCATCACATTCTGGACCAAGGTTACATTTTCTGCTTGTTAAAATGATTGGACAGACGATTGTGGGATGGTGGCTATTTCTCGATATGCAGTCCCAACATGATCCAGGTGATCACTACTAGCGAGTTCGCTGGCTTGTATCGTTCAGGAGAGATTTTTCTAAACAGAATATAGTGAATCAAAAGCTATGATCTGTTCGCTAAACATTGCTTTATTTTTCAAAGCAGCAACTAAACGGCAACAGCTGTTAACTCCATCGCAGTTACTAGTCACATGTTCCGCTTCTGCTTTTCCGTGAAGGGTTCACAATAGGAAAGCACATCAGAACATGAGAATGAGGAGCAGGAGTTGGCCATTCGGCCCCTCGAGCCTGCTCTGCCATTCAATAAGATCATGGCTGATCTTCGACCTCAACTCCACTTTCCTGCACTATCCCCATATCCCTTGATTCCCTATACATCCAAAAATCTATCGATCTCTGTCTTGAATATACTCAATGACTGCTCCAGAGGGTTGTGGATGCGCAGAGAATTCCGAAGATTCACCACCCTCTGAGTGAAGAAATTCTTCCTCATCTCAGTCTTAAATGACCAACGCCTTATCCTGCGACCCCTGGTTCTAGACTCTCCAGCCCGTGGGAAACATCCTCCCTCATCTACCCTGTCCATCCCTGTAAGAATTGTGTGTGTTCAAATGAGATCACCTCGCATTCTTGTAAACTCTAGAGAATATAGGCCTAGTTTACTCAATCTCTCCTTATAGGACAATACCCCCGTCCCAGGAATCTGGTTGGTGAACCTTCGGAATTGTAACACATTTATATCAGCCAAGTTTCTTTCAGCCATTTGGAGCAAGCGAAGAAACTTGCCAACTCCTGCTGATGTACCGATAACTCGCGGGGGATTTTTGTGACCTGCAGAGTGCAGAGATTGCAATCCAGAAAGTTCTACAAACTGTGCGTGCTCAGAATGCATAAGCGTGATCCAAAGATCAGCCATGATATTATTAAATGGCGGAGCAGGCTCGAGGGGCCAAATGGCCGACTCCTGCTCCTATTTCTTATGTTCAAAGCTTGCTCAACCATCGCTGTAAATTGTCCAGGTGAAGACCTGGCTTTGGAGAGAGCCCGAGGCATTCAATTAAAAACTTCAAACACAACACTGAAAGACAATTCAATGAGCAAATCCAAATTATTATACTTCATTTGAAAATTAGAAATTTGAATTACTGCACAAAAATGGCACGTGAAAAAGTTTTCAGATGAAGACTGACTGATCTGTTCCCCGAGCGGGCCAGCGGTTGGTGCGTGGAACCACAGAACCAACAGCTGGCACTAAATCCTGGCACGAGGTGACGGGCAGGTGTCCCAAGGTGTGGACACAGCATTGAATATCTCCATTGGGGCTGCTGACATTGGTCCTTGGCAGGGAAAGATGACAGGACATACCGCTTTTAAGAAAAACAGAGATTCTAGAAACCGTAAAATATATTGCTGCTAGCTCAAAGAAAAAGCATGTTATGCCAGTCCTGGATTTAGCCAAAGACCAGGTTACACTGCTCAATGTCAGTTTTCAGTTCAGCCAAGACA
The DNA here is from genome assembly GCF_044704955.1 of Pristiophorus japonicus. Taxonomy (NCBI): domain Eukaryota; kingdom Metazoa; phylum Chordata; class Chondrichthyes; family Pristiophoridae; genus Pristiophorus; species Pristiophorus japonicus. The sequence continues at coordinate 239,076,110 of NC_091984.1, read as the reverse complement.
CAATACAACTTAATCCAGTTTTAAACTACGAGTAGCCACGTTATGTTCAAACCAGGCCAGTTACAAGGGTTGGGGAGGGAAGATAAGCAGGGTGTCTTTAGATCAAAGGGGAGATGCTTAGCAATGGAAGAGTTGGGCCCACCATCCTTGGCACTCCAATAGGTTTGTCCCTGGGGCTGGTATTCTGCCACTCAGTATCAGATAATCCGGTAAACTAACAGACCTAACTGGACAAGCTGTCTTCCACTCTGGTTCTTTTACCGATTACCTTAAATATGTCCCCTCTGGTCATCAATCCTCCTGCCATCGGAAACCGTTTCTCCCCATTTACTTGATCAAAACCCCCTCATGATTTTTACACCTCGATCAAATCTCCCCTGAACCTGAAGGAGATCAATCCCAGCTTCTCTAATCTCTCCACATAACTGAAATCCAGCATCCCTGGAACCATTCTGGTCAATCCCCTCTGCCCCCTCTCCACATCCTTCATAAAGTGCGGGGCCCAGGAATCGGACACAGTACTCCAGTTAGAGGTCTAACCAGTGATTTATAAAAGTTTAGCATAACTTCCATTGCTTTCATGCTCGACACCTCGATTTAACAGTGGTGTGTTGGGAAACTGCGCGGTTTAAGCTATTTAAACCCTAGCAGCAGCCACACTCACACTCGACAGTCCTGACACTGATCAATCTGTGCCCACTCTTTCTGGGTGTGGCTCGTAAACAGAAACATTATCCCTGTGGATTTCCCAAGTATGGTCACAGGTCTCCATTGATCAATAAAATATTGCCAAAGCAATTAAGAACCAATTTAAGAACATAAGAATTAGGAGCAGGAGTAGGCCATTCGGCCCCTCGATCCCCTTGAATATACTCAATGACTCAGCATCCACAGCCCTCTGGGGCAGAGAATTCCACAGATTCACAATCCTCCGAATGAAAAAATTCCTCCTCATCTCAGTCTTAAATGGCCGACCCCTTATCCTGAGATTGTGGCCCCTGGTTCTAGACTCTCCAGCCCGGGGGAAACATCCTCTCAGCATCTACCCTGTCAATCCCCCTCAGAATCTTGATATGTTTCAATGAGATTACTTCTCATTTGCCTAAACTCCAGAGTACAGGCGCAATCTACTCAATCTCTCCTCATAGGTTAACCTTCTCGTCCCAGGGATCAGTCTGGTGAACCTTGATTGCACTCCCTCATGGGCAAGTATATCCTTCCTCAGATAAGGAGGCAAAAACTGCACAGTACTCCAGGTCTCACCTAAGCCCTGTATAATTGTAGTAAGACTTCCTTACCCTTGTACTCCAAGCCCCTTGCAATAATTGAATAGCGAGGTGAAGAGAGTACAGGGAGGAGAAATGCTCACTTGCAATTTTTAGAATTAAATTTCTGGATGTATTGAAGTGTGTGTTGGAAGTTATACAGAGCACTGCAGAGTATAATTCACTGGTGCAATACTGGTTGCATGCCGGGCAAAATGTGAATCTGGCTGCAACTTTGTAAACTGATAGCTCCAGCTCAGCATCCAGAGGCGGAGAGATCGCTGACTTCAGCTAGATCCCCGGAGCCATCTGCTGAATAAATCCACAACACGTCAGCGGGGTGTCACTCCAACACATTCCTGATCCCAACTAGTTTCTGCAGAGTTCAGGCAGAAATACCGACGCAAGATCCCGTAGGCCAGATGTCACACTGTGTGACAACTTGGAAGGAAAAGCTGGCCACGGAATTGGAGTCTGAAACTTATGGGCGCTTTCCCAATCGGCAAAGTTCCCTGATCAATAATTAACCTACGCCCGGATCGGCACTCGATCAAACTGCGGCCTTAAAGGGGAATTGCGCACCTTAGCAGCAGAATAATACATCGCGGGTCAACTTACCGTTTGTCACTAGGAGAACGTCTGCCATAGAAACAATGTTCTCAAGTGTCAGGCATCAACAAAGCTAATGCTTTCCTGCTCATTTCTTCTGATTTTCCTTGGCAACTTCCAGACATCAATTGGCCTCTAACTGACCTCGGGAAAGCGCAGCAATTAAACCCGTGGCCATTAAAGGGGCGGCACCTGCCACTCACAATCGCACCCTCACGGCATAATAATGGGCTTAATTTTAACCTGGGATAATGCTGCTGACTGAACAGCGTATTCTCTGACTTACTGAAGATAGATCTCACACATCTGCTTAGCAAATCATATCCAGCGATCAGGCTTCCAGCACCCGCTGGCCATAGTTTGCAAATGTCAAAACTAGATATTTTAAAGTCAGCTGCTTCATGCTGGTTTCTTGTAACTTGCACATTTACAAGGGCCTCCCAATCTACAGACCCGCCCCTCCCAATAACTAACCTCTAATTTAACGAGGGGAGAGGGGAGAGGGGAGACAGACAGAGGGAGACAGCACTTGGATGGATACCTTAAAAAAATAATTCCACTTTAAAATGATGCAATGCACTTGTTTTTCGAAAGCAGTGTGCCATCGAACTGGATTCAAGTTATAGCACAAGAGATCAGTTAGCGTTTTTATAAAGGTTAACGCGTGAGGGTGGGAAATGTTGCACTGACGGTAATTAGAATCACACAGCAGACCATTCGGCCCATCGTGCCTGTGCCGGCTCTTTGAAAGAGCGATTCAATCAGTCCCACTCCTCCTCCGTAGCCCTGCACATTTTTCCTTTTCAAGAATATATCAATTTCCCTTTTGAAAGTTTCTATTGAACCTGCTTCCCTCTGAGGCAGTGCGTTCCCGATCGCAACAACTCACTGCATTAAAGAAAAGTGTCTCCTCATCTCCCCCTCTGGCTCTTTTGCCGATGATCTTAAATCTGTGTCCCTCTGGTTACCGACCCTCCCGTCACTGGAAACAGGTTTCCCCCTCATTTACTCTAGCAAAACCCTTCATAATTTTGAACAGCTCTATCAAATCTCCCCCGAACCTTCTCTGCTCCAAGGAGAACAACCCCAGCTTCTCCAAGTAACTAAAATCGCTCATCCGTGGCATCATTCTGGTCAATCTCCTCTCCAAAGCTTTGACATCCTCAAGTGCGGTGCCCAGAATTGAATGCCGTACTCCAGCTGAGTATTAACCCTTTATACTCTACGCCTCAGTTTAGAAAGCCAGGAACCCATACGGCTTTGTACAGCCTTTTCAACTTGTGATGCCACCTTCAAAGATTTGGGTACGTACACCCCCAGGTTTTGCTGTTCCTACATCCCTTTAAAATTGTTAGTTTAAGTTGCCTACCCCTCATTCTTCTTTCAAAGACGTATAATTTCACAGGCAATAACATTTTAACAATGGATGATGATGATGGCGAAGAGGGGAGAGCTTGGTGCATTGGCGGCTGGGCCACACCCTCACATTGGGCTCAACTTTCCCCAGTGCCATTTTTGGATATATTTCACGAGTTGCACCCGTTTTTTTGGGTCGCGAATATTCCCCAAAAAAACTTGAAAGTTTCCCCGCTCTAACTTTTAAAATTGGTGCCGCGCAGCCTATCCTGTAGCTTTGGGGGGGGGGGGGGGGGGGAAAGAGAGTGGAGCCTAATGTCTGCGCCGAGAAAAGGATGCCCATCCCCTCCTGCGCATGCGCGAAAACGTGAGTGCTATGGGCGCGCATGTCCAGTACACCTGCCAGTCTGCATTCGGCCATTTTTAAAGAGCCAGTTGCATGCGAGAACCTTAATTGTCAGTGGAAAAAAAAAAAATTGGAGCTGTAATATACAACTCGGCTCAAGGACCAAGAATTTCTCACAGGGCGAAGTGGAGGCCCTGGTTACTGTAATTGAGGCCAGATGGCACGAGCTGGACACAAGCAGAGGTCACAAAAGTTTCACCAAAAAAATGAAGAAGTGCTGGAACAAACTTTCACAAGATTATTGTGCAATGGTAACTACCCCAATGTCCATAGGCCAGTGCAAAAAGTGACAGGACCTTATTCAAGCAATTAGTGCGAGTAATATTTTCACTTATTCACTGGAATTGCAATTGCAAATGTGACCATCTGTATGTCCCACCCAGCAGAAAGGCACACCTCTCTAAAAAGTTATATTTTCATCTTTGCAGAGGAAGGTGGCACACAACAAAAGAGACAGAAGTTGAAAATCTACATCCTTCGAAGAGAGGGTCACTTCTTTGATGGGTCCTGCCTGGAGAAAAGCAACCACTACTGCACAAGCTGGGCCCACACTCGAGGGAGAGGGTAAGTCCCGCAAATTCCACAGTCTGGCTTTGCTAAGTGTTAAGTAATGCGCGGGCTAGCCATGCTTCAGTTCATGGGGATGTCTCCCTCAGCTACGCTTCAGTTGCTGCAATGTGCTATCATTCATCGTGGTTCTTCAAATCAGCCTGCTGCCTGCGCTGGGTGAGCCTACTCATACCCCCCACCCTGCCCCCTCCTCTGCTGCTAACCATTTGTCGGTTATATTTTGCAGAACTTGAGGCCAAACCAGACGAAACTGAAGCCGATGTACAAGATTCAGACGTGGACGAGCAAAATCAAAGCACATGGTATTGGGGGAATGTACTGACGTGGATTGAGAACTGGTTGGCAGACAGGAAGCAGAGAGTCGGGATAAACGGGTCCTTTTCAGAATAGCAGGCAGTGACTAGTGGGGTGCCGCAGGGCTCAGTGCTGGGACCCCAGCTCTTTACAATATACATTAATGATTTCGATGAAGGAATTGAGTGTACTATCTCCAAGTTTGCAGATGACACGAAGCTGGGTGGTGGTGTGAGCTGTGAGGAGGATGCTAAGAGGCTGCAGGGTGACTTGGACAGGTTAGGTGAGTGAGCAAATGCATGGCAGATGCAGTATAATGTGAATAAATGTGAGGTTATCCACTTTGGGGGCAAAGACATGAAGGCAGATTATCTGAATGACAGCAGATTACGAAAAGGGGAGGTGCAATGAGACCTGGGGGTCATGGTTCATCAGTCATTGAAAGTGGGCATGCAGGTACAGCAGGTGGTGAAAAAGGCAAATGGTATGTTGGCCTTCATAACTAGGGGATTTGAGTATAGGAGCAGGAAGGTCTTACTGCAGTTGTACAGGACCTTGGTGAGACCTCACCTGGAATATTGTGTTCAGTTTTGGTCTCCTAATCTGAGGAAGGACATTCTTGCTATTGAGGGAGTGCAGTGAAGGTTCACCAGACTGATTCCCAGGATGGCAGGACTGACAAATGAGGAGAGACTGGATCGACTGGGCCTTTATTCACTGGAGTTCAGAAGGATGAGAGGGGATCTCATCGAAACGTATAAAATTCTGACGGGACTGGACAGGTTAGATGCCAGAAGAATGTTCCTGATGTCATGGAGGTCCAGAACCAGGGGTCACAGTCTAAGGATAAGGGGTAAGCCATTTAGGACCAAGATGAGGAGAAACTTCTTCACTCAGAGTTGTTAACCTGTGGAATTCCCTGCCGCAGAGAGTCGTTGATGCCAGTTCATTGGATATATTCAAGAGGGAGTTAGATATAGCCCTTACGGCTAAAGGGATCAAGGGGTATGGAGAGAAAGCAGGAAAGGGGTACTGAGGTGAATGATCAGCCATGATCTTATTGAATGGCAGTGCAGGCTCGAAGGGCCGAATGGCCTACTCCTGCACCTATATTCTATGTTTCTAAGAGGAGAACATCTTCTAATCCAACCTTCCAGACCAAGAGCATGGGGATGAGGGGCAGAGTGAGGAGGAAGCTGAAACCCCCACTCTTGTACTCACTCTGGAGGAGGTGCTGGTGCCGCCCTTTTCCTGAGTGGTATGAGTGTTGGGACATTCCATGGTTTCTCTCAGTCAGAGGCTGGGGATTCCAGTGGGGTGCAGTGAGGCACACCCAGGGCCCTACCGTCTGAGGCTGCGGGTCCCAGTGGGATGCAGTGAGGCACACCCAGGGCCCTTCCGTCCCAGGCTGCGGGTCCCAGTGGGATGCAGTGAGGCACACCCAGGGTGAGGAGGGGAAGGAGAGCTCGACAGCACTCTCCAGAGATGCAGGATGTAACAGATGTGGTTCAGATGATGGCAATGAGTGAGGAGAGCATTGACCTTACCCGATCACTCCTGGACACCATTGGTGGGGTGGGTGATGAGGTATCGGGACTGTCGGGAGAAGTAACAACACTCTCGCGAGAAATGGGAACACTGTCCAGCACATTAGGGAGGGAATGTCGCAGGTAGTTGAGACGCTAGCGAAGCACAAGGGAGGGAATGTTGGAGGTAGCTGCTGCAATAAGGGAACACGCCAGATCCCGCTGCCATTGACGGAATCAACTGCCACTCCCACTCTAATCCCCAGGACCAACCTAAGAGGCCCAAGCCGGGCCTTCCACTTTACTGCCTGCCCACGCCTCCCATTAAGTGAACATTACCCGAGATGATTGAAAGAATAAGCTTGGCACCAACCAGAGAAACGTTGCACCAGGGGTGAAGTCACCAAGACCAAGCGCAACGGGCAGTCTTAGAATAAGATGGAGGAGAGACAGGTGCAGCCTTTGGTTGCTGTTATTATTGTAACTGCTCTCAAATTAAAAGATTTTTTGTAAGTTATGTAAATTTACAAGTTTAAAAGTTTATAAGTGATCTTAACTGAAAACTTTAAAGTCTGATACAAGAATATTTTTATTAAAAAGTTAAGTTAAGTACAAACAAATGTTTGTTAAACTTTTGAATAAAATATATTTTATATTATAACTGAATCATTTCCATTATTTGTTCCATTGACACATCATTACGGAACAGGTCCAAAGAGTAAACATGGTCCCTGTGGAATAGTTGTCACTGAGCTTTCTGGCAGCAAAGCGTTTACGGATGAGCTGCTGGTGCAAGGCTCGAGCAATTGTTAAAGGGGCACGACGGCCTGCCCTGTTCTGCCGTTGTGCTCCAGGTTCAGGTAGTTGCATGGCTTCCTTGTCCTCCTCCTAGTCATCATCTCCATCTTCCTCCTCATCAGCCACTCTCACCTCAGGTGGGTCTTCTACAACCAGCTGCTGCTGCCTCATGATGGCTAAGTTATGCAGCATGCAGCACACAACAGTGAACTGACCGACAATCTCTGGGGAGTATTGCAAGTAACTTCCGGAATGGTCCAGGCATCGGAAACGCTGTTTCAAGATGCCAATGGTCCTCCCTATTATACTGCGCATTGCAATGTGCGACATGTTGTATTCCCGGTCAGCTTCCATCCGGGTTATGCGTAGGGGCGTCATGAGCCAGGTGGCGAGGCCGTGCTCTTTGTCCCTCAGCAGCCAGCTCTGCCCTTCTGGCGTAGGATGAACACACCATGGGTGCTCCCCAGGTATCTCTCATCAACTGCCATGATGCGATGCATGTCGTCACACACGAGCTGCAGATTAATAAGTGGAAGCCTTTTCTGTTCCTGTACATCTCGAAATCCTCCAAAGGTGCTCACAATGCGATGTGGGTACAATCAATGCAGCCCTGTACCTTTGGGAAGCCAGCAATCCTGGAGAAGCCCACAGCCCTGCCACGCATTGCCTGGGCGGTCATGGGGAACTTTATGTAGTCATTCCTCCGGGCATATAGTGCAGCTGTCACCTGCCGAATGCAGATGTGTGCTGCAGGTTGAGAAATGGCACACACATCCCCACTGTGGCCTGGAATGATGCAGATGCATAAAATGAAAGTGCAGCTGTAACCTTCACTTCAACTGACAAAGCAGTCCTCTTGCCGCTTCGAGGGTGCAGGTCTGCATTTATTAACTCTCAGATCTCGGTTACAGCTTCTTTGTAGAAACGCAGCCTTCTCATACAGTCTGCATCACTCAGGTGCAGGTATGAACGCCTGTCTCGATATACCCGATGTGGGTAAGGCGTCCTGCCCATCATCCTATGTGCTCTGAGGTTCCTCATGCGGTGATGTCTAATCAATCTGCTCCTCCACAGCACCATCATGCAGAAGCCTTGCACGAGGTATTGTCAGTATTGCCCCCATGATTTAATTGTACCTTTGCAAGAAGCTCAAAACATCAGGTTACGCCTCCTAGGTCGTAAAAAAATACCAACCTAAAAAAATTGTAACTAACTGAGTTACGCTGTCGCAGAAACTTTGGGGAAACTTGGAGAATTTAATTTACGCCCCCAAAAAAATGGCACACGACAAGAAAACGGCACAGGTAACTGGGGAAAATTGAGCGCATTGAATGGGCACAAAGAAAGTATTGCAGAGGTGTGCCAGTGCAGGCCCTACGCAAGAGCCAACACAAGGCAAGGGAATACACGAGGGGTGACCTTATTGAGGTGTATAAAATAATGAGGGGCCTGGATAGAGTGGATAGGAAGGACCTATTTCCTTTAGCAGAGGGGTCAACAACCAGGGGGCATAGGTTTAAAGTAATTGGTAGGAGGTTTAGAGGGGAATTTCTTCACACAAAGGGTGGTGGGGGTCTGGAACTCACTGCCTGAAAGGGTGGTAGAGGTAGAAACCCTCACCACATTTAAAAAGTACTTGGATGTGCACCTGAAGTGCCGTAACCTACAGGGCTACGGACCCAGAGCTGGAAAGTGGGATTAGGCTGGATAGCTCTTTGTCGGCCGGCGCGGACACGATGGGCCGAATGGACTCCTTCTGTGCTGTAAATTTCTATGATTGATTAACACATTTCAGAAAAGCAGTAATACTCAAACCAATGCGGCCAAGGGCCCGGATTTGTTGATTATTGCTGACGCTGTACTAAATCTGTGAGTAGTAGTTATTTTGGAACAGAATCACAGCTTCTCGGTCACTCACAGTACTTGGAAATATCAAGTGTAACTAAACACGGTGTCAATGGAACTCGGATATTGTAATTATGGTTACAGAACTTAAAATGAGGAAGAGACGCACACTTCTCGTTATATGTTGCCGTGCCACTGCTGAATATACTTCCCTTCAGCCTCCCTGCCACATCCTTGCGTAGGTCTGACACATACCGGCTGAACTGCCAGCCAGCCTTCCCACACACCCAGCTGACAGATGCAGAGGCTCCAAGTCAGGGCAGGAAAACACAATGTTCTAGTACTTCCTGGATACCAAGGCAAAACAGACAAGATATCAAAATAACTCAGCACTTCTCTGCTACTCCAATTCAAATGCTGACACACGAAGAATTATGCCCAAGCTATTGCGCATATATTGTATATTAGTACATTCAAAACTGGGATGGATAGATTTTGGGACAATAAGGGGATACGGGGATCGGGCAGGAAAGTGGATTTGAGGTAGTGGATTAGCTGTGATCTTATTGAATGGCAGAACAGGCCCGTATGGGCTACTCCTGCTCCTATTTCTTATGCTATGTTCAAATATTCACATAGACTACATGGGAACAAGGAGGCCATTTAGCCCCTAGAGCCTGTTCTGTCAGTCAATGAAATCACAGCTCTTCCATATCTTAACTAGTTCCACCCGCCTTGGCTCTACATCCTTTTACACCCTTGTCTCGCAAAAATCTATCGATCTCAGATTTAAAGTGATTAATTGAGCCGGCCTTGTTTCCCACTTCTACTGCCCTTTGCCTGAAGTGTTTCCCAACTTCTGCCCTGAACGGCCTGGTTCTGATTTTAAGGTGACATCCCCTTGTCTCAGAATTCCAAGCCCCCCCCCCCCCCCCCCCACCCCACCCCGGTAATCTGCAAAGATTATCCTTTGCTTCAATCAATAGTAGATTGAAAACAGTTATTCATGTTGAAGGGCTCTAAAGCCACTGAATAAGCAATCACACGCACCTCAACAAAACCCACCAGCCAAACCTAATCATTCCATCAAAAGATGCAAGTGGAGGTTTGCTTGGGTCAATACCCGGGCACAGCGAATATCAGAGAATCGGGCAGGCTGAAGTGCAAGGAACCCAATACTCACTGCACTGCACAAAGGGATCATGGTTCATTCCTACTTCATGATGATCCACAAATGGTCATTGGTGCAGACATACCACTCAGACTGACAGACGCTGTTTGTGGGATCTTGCTGTGCGCAAGTTGGCCACAATGTTTTCTACATTACAACAGTGACTACACTTCAGAAAGTACTTCATTGGGTGCAAAGCACTTTGGGACATCCTGAGGCCATGAAAGGCGCTATATAAATGCAAGTCTTTCTTCAAATTGGCAAAAATCTCGGCTGAAATGTTGAGTAAGGAGAGAAGCGTGTACGCGGTGAATCTTCATGCTGTCCGCGTGACAGTGAACAGGTACCACAGAGCACGGCGATGTGCTGCCTGTAGTGAACTTACCCAATCGTTAGTCACATTTTAATGGCTTGTAACTCGAAACCCATAACTCAGTGAGCAGGCCAATCCTTTCCATTTCCCAGAAACACAGGCGTGGAGACTCCCACGTTTTCAACACCTTTCCTTAGTCCAGGCCCTGGTCGGTGTGTGCATTACACAAGATTTTACCGTAAGAAAATGACGCCATAATTTTCTGTACAGGAAGTAGTCACTGTAATATACGCACTGAGTATGCTCACAGGTTTGTGGGGCTGTTGAGTTGGGAGGGGCTTAGCCAGTCACGTGATGTTCACAAGACTCAATAAAACCCCAGGCAGTTGGGTTCGGGGGATCCACGATGGGGCAGGTGGTTGTGAGCCTGGTGGATGAACTGGTAATGTGTCATGTGATTGTTATACCTTTGTTAATAAACCAACTAGTTCTTAATAGCAATGTGTTGCTATGAATTCTTCAGCGAAGAACCCATGAAGCAAATACATTAGTCAGTTTTACAAAAAAAGGATTGCATTTACTCAGGAAACCCCACATAAAAATACATCTGGCAGGAGCCGACTGTGTCAGGCTCAAAGAATTACTCTGATAAAGTTCTTTTCAACCAATACACAACTACGACAAAGTTGAACGATCTTTCCATAGCATTAAGAAAGCACTAGATTGAAGGTATATAAATGCAAGTTGTTAATATAATGTATAGAATTTCCGAGCATGGTATTTATGCCAATAGTTTCATTTTCGGGGGATGCAATTTCTAGTGTAAGCACAATCAATCTCAACCACAGCGAGTAAAGCTCTCCTGTCCAGTAACAGTAACTCTATGCCCATTGCCACACAACTGCCGAGCAGAACGTCCTTTCCCGACTGCTCTTGCTTACCAAATTCTAACTAGCAATCGTCTTGTTTCACTGGTATGATTGGGGGGGGGGGGGGGGGGGGGGGAGACAGAGACAGAGACAGAGACAGAGACAGAGACAGAGACAGAGACAGAGACAGAGACAAAGTGTTTCCCTTTCCTCATTTCCCCACCATTTAACTCATCTCTCATTTTCCTGTTCATCAACCTTACAGCCCGTGATGCTGACGGAAATAAATGTCATCGCTGAATTACCACACACATCTCCCCAACACTCAACCTTAATCACAAACCGCAAACACGTGGCATCTGGAAATGTATAGAATTCCCATTATGGGCTGAATCATGGCCGTGCCTTCTGTTGCCTGGGCCCCAAGCTCTGGAACTCCCTGCCTAAACCTCTCCGCCTCTCCGCCTCTCCTTCCTCCTTCAAGCCGCTCCTTAAATCATACCTCTTTGACCAAGCTTTTGGTCACCTGCCCTAATTTCTACTTTTTTGTGATTTGTTATACGATTTTTATCGCATAATACTCCTGTGAAGCACCTTGGGACATTGGGATGTTAAAGGTGCTATATAAATACAGGTTGTTGTTGCTGAATCAGAACTTGCAAATCAATATCCATTCTATATATGCGGCCACATCTCAATTCAAACTTTCCTTCTCATCCTGAAGGATCTTGACTCTCATTCCTCAAACACCTCCCTCCCTCCCTGTCCCATCCCTGTACACAATACTGACGGAGCCAGCCCGAGTGTCAGGCACGACACACAACAGGCTGAATGACAAGTTCCATGCTTTTCTAGTCTGGCCACACAGGAAAGGCATGATGGGCCAAATGGCCTCCTCCAGTGCGGTTATCATTCTATGATTCTGCAGCAACAACTTGCATTTATATAGTGCCTTTAACGTAGTAAAATGTTCCAAGGCACTTCACAGGAGCATCAGATTGTGACACCGAGCCACATGAAATACGAGGGCTGGCTTGGTCATTGAGGTAGGTTTTAAGGAGCATCTTAAAGGAGGGTGGAGAGGTGGAGAGGTGGAGAGGTGGAGAGGTGGAGAGGTGGAGAGGTGGAGAGGTGGAGAGGTGGAGAGGTGGAGAGGTGGAGAGGTGGAGAGGTGGAGAGGTGGAGAGGTGGAGAGGTGGAGAGGTTTAGGGAGGGAGTTCCAGAGCTCGGGGCCCAAGCAACAGAAGGCACGGCCAGCGATGGTTGAGAGATTATAATCAGGGATGCTCAAGAGGGCAGAATGAGAGGAATGCAGAGATCTTCAGGGGTTGTGGGGCTGGAGGAGATTACAGAGATAGGGAGGGGCGAGGGCCATGGAGGGATTTGTAAACAAGGATGAGAATTTTGAAATCGAGGCGTTTCTTAACCAGGAGCCAATATAGGTCAGTGAGCACAGGGGTGATGGGTGAGTGGGACTTGGTGCAAGTCAGGACACGGGGCAGCCGAGTTTTGGATCACCTCAAGTTTACGCAGGGTAGAATGTGGGAGGCTGGTCAGGACTGAGCCATGGAGGGGTTGGCTGAACCCTAAACACAAGTTTTCTTTTTGAAAATGACTCCCATTTCCCCCACACCTCTCCTCGCCAATTTTCCCCCTGCTTCTCCTGGGGGAGCAGTGACCAGATACCTTGCCCAAGTGGCCGTGTGTGAGGTCGCACAGCGAGTGCCAGCTGGTCGTTTGACGTCGCAGGCATCGTTGCCAACCCCAATCCTCTCCTCACCAAACACCCCCGCAGGAAAGGGAATCTTGGCTGATTCTTCCTCTCCATATCCTCATGCCAAGTGTACTTCCCTTACTGCTGCTCCACTGGCGATCGGCCAACTCCAGGTCTGAATGACTCAGCCATTCAATTCATAAACTTGCTGAACTTGGGAACAGGAGACCACCATTCAGCCCCTCGAGCCTGTTCCGCCATTTAATGAGATCATGGCTGATCTGTATCTTAATTTGTATTTATATAGCGCCTTTAACGTTGTTAAAGGTCCCAAGGTGCTTCACAGCAGCGTTATAAGACCAAACAAATACATTTGACACCGAGCCACATAGGAAGAAATGAGGGCAGATGACCAAAAGTTTGGTCAGAGAGGTAGGATTTAGGGAGCGTCTTAAAGGAAGAGAGGTGTAGAGAGGCGGAGAGGTTTAGGGAGGGAGTTCCAGAGCTTGGGGCCCAGGCAGAAGGCACGGCCACCGATGGTTGAGTGATTATAATCAGGGATGCTCAGGATGACAGAATTTGAGGAACGCAGAGATCTCAAACAGTGTCAATAACCTCTTCATACCCTTCCGTAACCCTTAATACCCTTGCCCAACAAGGCAATCTGTTGAGAACTTGTAAATTCAGGTAACTCATTGAAAACACACAATTATTTGTACCCTTTTACTCTCGCGTACCTGGGACTGACACTAATATTACAAGAGTGACTACACGAGCAGTTGTAAAGCACTTTGTACACCTCGAGCTGGTGAAAGGCTCGGTTTTAACGCAAGTTCTTTCTTTCCACGTTCAACCTGGTCAATCTCTCCAGGAATGCCACCGGGTCCCAATGCTTTGTCGTTGTTCACAGGCGCTGTGGCGGCTTCGATTTGCCCAATGGTCAAAGGAGCATCCAAGACGTCAACATTGTCGTGGTCCTTATCCTGCGCATCGTCAGCAAGTGTCGATAAAGTGCTGACCAACTAATCAAAGTCCTACGCGGCTCGGTACCAAATTCTGTCTGATAATCGCGCCTGTGAAGCGCCCGGGGACATTTTACTATGTTAAACGTGCTATATAAATACAGGTTGTTTCAGTAACTTCTGTACAAACACCCGACACGTCTTTACGAAATTCCGGTCCCCACTATTTCAGCGAAGGCCGTAAGTCAGAGTCTGTGCTGCTGCGCTCAAAACTCTCCGTTGACTGTAGGGCACTGGTTTTGGAAGTAACAGCAATGAAAAGCCAACCGAACAAGTAAAAACCAGCGAGTGCACCCACGCAAAGTCAGCAATTTATTTATTCATGGGTTGTGGGTGGCGCTGGCCAGGCCGGCATTTATTGCCCATTCTTAAAGGTGGTAGTGAGCCACCTTCTTGCAGTCCGTGTGGTGAAGGTTCTCCCACAGTGCTGACTGTGTTACAACCGAGTGCCTTGCTGGGCCATTTCAGAGGGCAGTTAAGAGTCAACCACGTTGCTGTGGGTCTGGAGTCACAGACCGGGTAAGGACGGCAGATTTCCTTTCCTAAAGGAGCTGGATTTTTTCTGACAGTCCGATAGTTTAATGGTCACCATTACGGACACTGGCTTTTTAATTCCAGATTTATTTAATTAAATGAATTTAAATTCCCCAGCTGCCATGGTGGGATTTGAACTCGCGTCTCTGGATCAGTAATCGGGATTACTGGTCCAGTGACATAACCATAGTGGTGGTGTGTGTTGAGATTTAAACGGTTCTATCAAACCAAGGCCCTCACATCCTGTTATGTATTTAACCCTTTGTAACCTGCATCATATCTGACCACCAGAGGGCCTACCTGTTAAGAGTCCCAAGGGATCCCAGCATCCCTTGGGAGCACAGTATATAAGCAGGCCACCCAGGAGGTACCTGCACTCTGGAGTCTGGTGTCTGGTGTCTTATTAAAAGGAGCTAAGGTCACACTTGCTCATTATACACAGTACTCAGTTTCACCCTTTATTATTGAGTGTACCACATCCCATCTCGGCAACAGGCCTATCCCGTCCTCATTGCTGGCTACCAACGCACTATAAAGCAAACACATGTATTTAAGTCCACATGCTAGGGATGGTTCACTCATGCCTTCCCTGGACTGTGGTCTTCAGCTACAAGAACATAAGAGATAGATAGGAGCAGGAGTAGGCCATTTGGCCCCTTGAGCCTGCTCCGCCATTCAATCAGGTCATGGCTGGTCATCGACCTCAACTCCACTTTCCTGTCCAATCCCCATAGCCCTCGATTTCCCTAGAGTTCAAAAATCTATCAATCTCTGTCTTGAATATACCCAACGACTGAACCTTTAGTTCTCTGGGGCAGAGAATTCCTAAGATTCACCACCCTCCGAGTGAAGAAGTTGTTTCTCATCTCAGTCCTAAATGGCCAACCCCTTATCCTGAGACTGTGACCCCTGGTTCTAGACTCTCCAGCCCGGGGGGAAACATCCTCCCTGCATCTACCCTGTCAGAATTTTATATGTTTCAATGAGATCACCTCTCATTCTTCTAAAATAGAGAGAATATAGGTTAGTCTACTCAATCTCTCCTCATAGGACAATCCCCCCATCCCAGGAATCAGTCTGGTGAACCTTCGTTGCACTCTCTCTATGGCAAGCATATCCTTCCTTAGGTAAGGAGACCTAAACTGTACACAATACTCTCGGTGTGGTCTCACCAGGGCCCTGTATAATTGCAGTAAGACACCTTTACTCTTATACTCAAATCCTCCTGTAATAAAGGCCAACATACCATTTGTTTTCTTAATTGCTTGCTGTATCGGCATGTTAACTTTCAGTGATTCATCTACAAGGACACCCAGGGCCCTCTGAACACCGACATTTCCCAATCTCTCACCATTTAAAAAAATTTGCAGAAAGGTCTCGGTTGTAATGAAGCCATTGCCCAACAAATCTAATTCCGTTTATTACAGCCTTCATCAGGAATCCCTTTAACGTCAAAGACAGTGGCGAACCCACACCATGCTGGCCTAGGTTCCTGGGTCCACCGGTTCCTGAGCTGTGGGCAGGAGATGGTTAAATTCCTGAGGCCTACTTGCTAATTCCAAATGGCTTTTCATTACTGCAACTGCCAAACCACATGATGTGCATGGCAAACTGTGAGCAGAACATCTGTACAGCATTAACACAGCTGCAACTCAGAAACCTTTCCAAGCCGGTGCAGGTACTCACTGCCGTCGGGGTTGGGTGCCGAGAGGATGATGCTGTGTTTCTTCTTCACCTCTTCCACGTTGTCGGAAATACGGTCAACGTAACCACGGATTTCCTCAACCTGCAACACAAACCCTTATTGTAGGTACAAGTGGTATTGGTACAGCCCCAGAGAGCTGTGGAGGCTGAGTCATTGAATATATTTAAGGTGAGGATAGACAGATTTTTGAATAAGGGAGTCAAGGGTTGTGGGGAGCGGGCGGGGAAGTGGAGCTGAGTCCATGATCAGATCAGCCATGATCTTATCAAATGGCAGAGCAGGCTCGAGGGGCCAAATGGCCGACTCCTGCTCCTATTTCTTATGTTCTTAGTAAGACAACCCAGGGAGAGGAAAATGTGAGTCTCCTGGGAGTCAGATAACTTTGCAAGCACAGGTACAGAGGGCCGCTGGTGACAAGTTGCCCACATGCCTGTCAAACTTCGCTGTGGGGTGGGGGGGGCAGGGTGAGGGAGGAACAAAGAACAGTAAGGACGATGGGGAACAAAATGTACTGACTGCCAAATGCGTTTTCCCAGTGTAAGTAGCAGCAGCAACAGGAGCAACTGTTAATTGTTAAACTCCCCCCACTCACCCACCATGTTCCAACTTCCTACCTGATGGAAGAACTCATCCATAAAATGGTCCTTTTCCACGGTGATAGTCACTTCATCATCGTAACTTTCTTTGTACTATAGATGGACAACCAAAAAAAACAGCAATCAATAATAAAAATGCATTCTGCAAGGAAAACATTTCCGGCAATATAGAATGCTAGTTTGACGTCTCGATTGCCTCTGCAGCACATGGTTTTCTAACTCCCTCCAATTTATCCTCAATCCTTCTCCCACCAATCTATTGTGGGACTCCCAAACCAATTCATTTCCTCATGACCTAAACCCCTACTTTCCACTGCTACAGCTGTGTCCTCGCTAACATTGCCCCTTCTCCTGCACTGGCTCCAGCCCCAACATTGTCGCTTGCTGCTTTTCCCCGTGTACACTTCTCCCAGCTCCCCTCTTTCCCCGCAAACGTACATCGCCCCGTCAGTGGCCCTTACATGGGGGATTGACAGGGTGGATACCAAGAGGCCATTTCCCCCGGGTTGGGGGGGTCTAGAACCAGTCATAGTCTCAGGATAAGGGGTCAGCCATTTAGGACTGAGATGAGGAGGAATTTTTTCACTGGGGGTGGTGAATCTTTGGAATTCTCTGCCCCAGAGGGCTGTGGATGCTCAGTCGTTGCGTATATTCAAGACTGAGATCGATAGATTTTTGGATATTAAAGGAATCAAGGGATATTGGGGATAGTGCAGGAAAGTGGAGTTGAGGCCAAGATCAGATCAGCCATGATCTCATTGAATGGCGGAACAGGCTCAAGGGGCCGAATGGCCGATTCTTGTTCCTAATTCGTATCTTCTTAAGAGTGCACCTGTGTGAAAATTGTGCATGTTCACCACCATGCTTTATCAAAGCACGAGTGATGTAACGAGACTGAATCTCATCATCACAGAACCAGATTTTAACAGAACGCCTGTGATCTGGGGCATTTTGCCCTTGTTGGGACAGTGCTGCACGAGGTTTTGTGCTGCACCTCCCGCTGCACTGAAGGCAGCATAATTATCAGCACATGGGGAGCCACACCAGCAGGCTGAGTGGGCAAATCGGATGCTTTCTGTGCTGTAATGTTCGACAATTCTACGGCAGGATGTACGAGCTCACAACTGTACAGGGTATTGGTGAGGCCACACCTAGAGTATTGCGTACAGTTTTGGTCTCCGTATTTAAGGAAGGATATAATTGTATTGGAGGCAGTTCAGAGAAACATAGAAAATAGGTGCAGTAGGTCATTTGGCCCTTCGAGCCTGCACCACCATTCAATAAGATCATGGCTGATCATTCCCTCAGTACCCCTTTCCTGCTTTTTCGCCATACCCCTTGATCCCTTTAGCCGTAAGGGTCATATCTAACTCCCTCTTGAATATATCCAACGAACTGGCCTCAACAACTCTCTGCGGTAGGGAATTCCACAGGTTAACAATTCAGTGAAGAATTTCCTCATCTCAGTCCTAAATGGCTTACCCCTTATCCTTAGACTGTGTCCCCTGGTTCTGGACTTCCCCAACATCGGGAACATTCTTCCTGCATCTAACCTGTCCAGAACATTCTGAAAAGGGAGGGTGAACAGCTAGTTGTCATGGTGCACATTGGTACCAACGATATAGGTTAAAAAAAGGGATGAGGTCCTACGAGACAAATTTAAGGAGCTAGGAGCTAAATTAAAATGTAAGACCTCAAAAGTAGTAATCTCAGGATTGCTACCAGTGCCACGTGCTAGTCAGAGTAGGAATCGCAGGATAGCTGAGATGAATACGAGGCTTGAGCAATTGTGCAGCAGGAAGGGATTCAAATTCCTGGGGCATTGGAACCGGTTCTGGGGGAGGTGGGACCAGTACAAATCGGACGGTCTGCACCTGGGCAGAACCGGAACCAATGTCCGAGGGGGAGTGTTTGCTAGTGCTGTTGGGGAGGAGTTAAACTAATATGGCAGGGGGATGGGAACCAATGCAGGGAGACAGAGGGAAACAAAAAGGAGACAAAAGCAAAAGACAGAAAGGAGATGAGTAAAAGTGGAGGGCAGAGAAACCCAAGGCAAAAAACAAAAAGGGCCACTGAATATAAAGGGGCTGCAGGAGGGGTCAAAACTAAAAATCATGGTTTAAAACTAGGATTAAAACACTCTACCTAAACGCACGCAGCATTCGAAATAAAGTAAATGAGTTGACGGCACAAATCATTACAAATGGGTATGATTTGGTGGCCATTACAGAAACATGGTTGCAGGGTGGCCAAGACTGGGAATTAAACATACAGGGGTATCTGACGATTCGGAAAGATAGACAGGAAGGGAAAGGAGGTGGGGTAGCTCTGTTAATAAAGGATGATATCAGGGCAGTTGTGAGAGACGATATTGGCTCTAAATTAACAAAATGTTGAATCATTGTGGGTGGAGATTAGAGATAGTAAGGGGAAAAAGTCACTGGTGGGCGTAGTTTATAGGCCCCCAAATAATAACTTCATGGTGGGGCGGACAATAATCAAGGGAATAATGGAGGCATGTGAAAAAAGAACGGCAGTAGTCATGGGGGATTTTAACCTACATATCGATTGGTCAAATCAAATCGCACGGGGTAGCCTGGAGGAGGAATTCGTAGAATGCATACGGGATTGTTTCTTAGAACAGTATGTTACAGAACCTACAAGGGAGCAAGCTATCTTAGATCTGGTCCTGTGTAATGAGTCAGGAAAAATAAACGATCTCCTAGTAAAATATCCTCTCGGAATGAGTGATCACAGTATGGTTGAATTTGTAATACAGATTGAGGGTGAGGAAGCTGTGTCATAAATGAGCGCACTATGCTTAAACAAAGGGGACTACAGTGGGATGAGGGCAGAGTTGGCGAAAGAAGACTGGAAACACAGACTAAACAGTGGCACAATTGAGGAACAGTGGAGGATTTTTAAGGAGCTCTTTCATAGTGCGCAACAAAAATATATTCCAGTGAAAAAGGGCGGTAAGAGAAGGGATAACCAGCCGTGGATAACCAAGGAAATAAGGGAGAGTATCAAATTAAAAACCAATGCGTATAAGGTGGCCAAGGTTAGTGGGGAACTAGAAGATTGGGAAAATTTTAAACAACAACAAAGAATGACGAAAAAAGCAATAAAGAAAGGAAAGATAGATTACGAAGGTAAACTTGCGCAAAACATAAAAACAGATAGTAAAAGCTTTTACAGAAATAGAAAATGGAAGAGAGTGACTAAAGTAAATGTTGGTCCCTTAGAAGATGAGAAGGGGGATTTAATAATGGGAAATGTGGAAATGGCTGAGACCCTAAACAATTATTTTGCTTCGGTCTTCACAGTGGAAGACACAAAAACTATGCCAAAAATTGCTGGTCACAGGAATGTGGGAAGGGAGGACCTTGAGACAATCACTATCACTAGGGGGGTAGTGCTGGAAAGGCTAATGGGACTCAAGGTAGACAAGTCCCCTGGTCCTGATAGAAACATAGAAAATAGATGCAGGAGTAGGCCATTCGGCCCTTCTAGCCTGCACCGCCATTCAATGAGTTCATGGCTGAACATGCAACTTCAGTACCCCATTCCTGCTTTCTCACCATACCCCTTGATCCCCCTAATAGTAAGGACTCCATCTAACTCCGTTTTGAATATATTTAGTGAATTGGCCTCAACAACTTTCTGTGGTAGAGAATTCCACAGGTTCACCACTCTCTGGGTGAAGAAATTCCTCCTCATCTCGGTCCTAAATGGCTTACCCCTTATCCTTAGACTGTGTCCCCTGGTTCTGGACTTCCCCAACATTGGGAACATTCTTCCTGCATCTAACCTGTCTAACCCCGTCAGAATTTTAAACGTTTCTATGAGGTCCCCTCTCATTCTTCTGAACTCCAGTGAATACAAGCCCAGTTGATCCAGTCTTTCTTGATAGGTCAGTCCCGCCATCCCGGGAATCAGTCTGGTGAACCTTCGCTGCACTCCCTCAATAGCAAGAATGTCCTTCCTCAAGTTAGGAGACCAAAACTGTACACAATACTCCAGGTGTGGCCTCACCAAGGTCCTGTACAACTGTAGCAACACCTCCCTGCCCCTGTACTCAAATCCCCTCGCTATGAAGGCCAACATGCCATTTGCTTTCTTAACCGCCTGCTGCACCTGCATGCCAACCTTCAATGACTGATGTACCATGACACCCAGGTCTCGTTGCACCTTCCCTTTTCCTAATCTATCATCATTCAGATAATAGTATGTCTCTGTTTTTACCACCAAAGTGGATAACCTCACATTTATCCACATTATACTTCATCTGCCATGCATTTGCCCACTCACCTAACCTATCCAAGTCACTCTGCAGCCTAATAGCATCCTCCTCGCAGCTCACACTGCCACCCAACTTAGTGTCATCCGCAAATTTGGAGATACTACATTTAATCCCCTCGTCTAAATCATTAATGTACAATGTAAACAGCTGGGGCCCCAGCACAGAACCTTGCGGTACCCCACTAGTCACTGCCTGCCATTCTGAAAAGTCCCCATTTACTCCTACTCTTTGCTTCCTGTCTGACAACCAGTTCTCAATCCATGTCAGCACACTACCCCCAATTCCATGTGCTTTAACTTTGCACATTAATCTCTTGTGTGGGACCTTGTCGAAAGCCTTCTGAAAGTCCAAATATACCACATCAACTGGTTCTCCCTTGTCCACTCTACTGGAAACGTCCTCAAAAAATTCCAGAAGATTTGTCAAGCATGATTTCCCTTTCACAAATCCATGCTGACTTGGACCTATCATATCACCTCTTTCCAAATGACATCCTTAATAATTGATTCCATCATTTTACCCACTACCGATGACAGGCTGACCAGTCTATAATTTCCTGTTATCTCTCTTCCCCCTTTTTTAAAAAGTGGGGTTACATTAGCTACCCTCCACTCCATAGGAACTGATCCAGAGTCAATGGAATGTTGGAAAATGACTGTCAATGCATCCACTATTTCCAAGGCCACCTCCTTAAGTACTCTGGGATGCAGTCCATCAGGCCCTGGGGATTTATCGGCCTTCAATCCCATTAATTTCCCCAACACAATTTCCCGACTAATAAGGATTTCCCTCAGTTCCTCCTCCTTACTAGACCCTCCGACCACTTTTATATCCGGAAGGTTGTTGGTGTCCTCCTCAGTGAATACCGAACCAAAGTACTTGTTCAATTGGTCCGCCATTTCTTTGTTCCCCGTTATGACTTCCCCTGATTCTGACTGCAGGGGACCTACGTTTGTCTTTACTAACCTTTTTCTCTTTACATACCTATAGAAACTTTTGCAATCCGTCTTAATGTTCCCTGCAAGCTTCTTCTCGTACTCCATTTTCCCTGCCCTAATCAAACCCTTTGTCCTCCTCTGCTGAGTTCTAAATTTCTCCCAGTCCCCGGGTTCACTGCTATTTCTGGCCAATTTGTATGCCACTTCCTTGGCTTTAATACTATCCCTGATTTCCCTTGATAGCCACGGTTGAGCCACCTTCCCTTTTTACGCCAGACAGGAATGTACAATTGTTGTAGTTCATCCATGCGGTCTCTAAATGTCTGCCATTGCCCATCCACAGTCAACCCCTTCACTATCATTCGCCAATCTATCCTAACCAATTCACGCCTCATACCTTCAAAGTTACCCTTCTTTAAGTTCTGGACCATGGTCTCTGAATTAACTGTTTCATTCTCCATCCTAATGCAGAATTCCACCATATTATGGTCACTCTTCCCCAAAGGGTCTCGCACAACGAGATTGTTAATTAATCCTCTCTCATTACACAACACCCAGTCGAAGATGGCCTCCCCCCTAGTTGGTTCCTCGATATATTGGTCTAAAAAACCATCCCTTATGCACTCCAGGAAATCCTCCCCCAACCGTATTGCTTCCCAATCTATGGTTATTGGTTAACCCAATCTATGTGCATATTAAAGTCACCCATTATAACTGCTGCACCTTTATTGCACGCACCCCTAATTTCATGTTTGATGCCCTCCCCAACATCACTACTACTGTTTGGAGGTCTGTACACAACTCCCACTAACGTTTTTTGCCCTTTGGTATTCTGCAGCTCTACTCATTTAGATTCCACATCATCCAAGCTAATGTCCTTCCGAACTATTGCCTTAATTTCCTCCTTAACCAGCAATGCTACCCCACCTCCTTTTCCTTTTATTCTATCTTTCCTGAATGTTGAATACCCCTGGATGTTGAGTTCCCAGCCCTGATCATCCTGGAGCCACGTCTCCGTAATCCCAATATCATATTTGTTAACATCTATTTGCACAGTTAATTCATCCACCTTATTGCGGATACTCCTTGCATTAAGACACAAAGCCTTCAGGCTTGTTTTTTTAACACCCTTTGTCCTTTTAGAATTTTGCTGTACAGTGGCCCTTTTTGTTCTTTGCCTTGGGTTTCTCTTCCCTCCACTTTTCCTCATCTCCTTTCTGTCTTTTGCTTTTGCCTTCTTTTTGTTTCCCTGTGTCCCTGCATTGGTTCCCATCCCCCTGCCATATTAGTTTAAATCCTCCCCAACAGCACGAGCAAACACTTCCCCGAGGACATTGGTTCCGGTCCTGCCCAGGTGCAGACCGTCCGGTTTGTACTGGTCCCACCTCCCCCAGAACCGGTTCCAATGCCCCAGGAATTTGAATCCCTTCCTGCTGCACCACTGCTCAAGCCACGTATTCATCTGCGCTATCCTGCGATTCCTACTCTGACTAGCACGTGGCACTGGTAGCAATCCCGAGATTACTACTTTTGAGGTCCTACTTTTTAATTTAGCTCCTAGCTCCTTAAATGCATCCCAGGGTATTAAAAGAGATGGCGGAAGTTATAGCAGATGCATTCGTTATAATCTACCAAAATTCTCTGGACTCTGGGGAGGTACCAGCGGATTGGAAAGCAGCTAATGTAACGCCTCTGTTTAAAAAAGGGGGCAGACAAAAGGCAGGTAACTATAGGCTGGTTAGTTTAACATCTGTAGTGGGGAAAATGCTTGAAACTATCATTAAGGAAGAAATAGCGGGACATCTAGATAGGAATAGTGCAATCAAGCAGACGCAGCATGGATTCATGAAGGGGAAATCATGTTTAACTAATTTACTGGAATTCTTTGATATAACGAGCATGGTGGATAGAGGTGTACTGATGGATGTGGTGTATTTAGATTTCCAAAAGGCATTCGATAAGGTGCCACACAAAAGGTTACTGCAGAAGATAGAGGTACGCGGAGTCAGAGGAAATGTATTAGCATGGATAGACAATTGGCTGGCGAACAGAAAGCAGAGAGTCGGGATAAATGGGTCCTTTTCGTGTTGGAAATCGGTAGTTAGTGGTGTGCCACAGGGATCGGTGCTGGGACCACAACTGTTTACAATATACATAGATGACCTGGAAGAGGGGACAGAATGTAGTGTAACAAAATTTCCAGATGACACAAAGATTAGTGGGAAAGCGGGTTGTGTAGAGGACACAGAGAGGCTGGAGAGAGATTTGGATAGGTTAAGCGAATGGGCTAAGGTTTGGCAGATGGAATACAATGTCGGAAAGTGTGAGGTCATTCACCTTGGGGAAAAAAAAAACAGTGAAAAGGGATTATTATTTGACTGGGGAGAAATTACAACATGCTACAGTGCAGAGGGACCTGGGGGTCCTTGTGCATGAATCCCAAAAAGTTAGTTTGCAGGTAATCAGGAAGGCGAATGGAATGTTGGCCTTCATTGCGAGAGGGATGGAGTACAAAAGCAGGGAGGTCCTGCTGCAACTGTATAGGGTATTGGTAAGGCCGCACCTGGAGTACTGCGTGCAGTTTTGGTCACCTTACTTAAGGATATACTGGCTTTGGAGGGGGTACAGAGACAATTCATTAGGCTGATTCCGGAGAGGAGGGGGTTACCTTATGATGATAGATTGAGTAGACTGGGTCTTTACTCGTTGGAGTTCAGAAGGATGAGGGGTGATCTTATAGAAATATTTTAAATAATGAAAGGGATAGACAAAATAGAGGCAGAGAGGTTGTTTCCAATGGTAGGGGAGGCTAGAACTAGGGGGAACAGCCTCAAAACGGAGATGAGGAAAAATTTCTTCTCTCAGAGGGTTGTAAATCTGTGGAATTCTCTGCCCCAGAGAGCTGAGGAGGCTGGGTCATTGAATATATTTAAGGCGGAGATAGACAGAATTTTGAGCGATAAGGGAGTAAAGGGTTATGGGGAGCGGGCGGGGAAGTGGAGCTGTGACCATGATCAGATCAGCCGTGATCGTATTAAATGGCGGAGCAGGCTCGAGGGGCCAAATGGCCAACTCCTGCTCCTATTTCTTATGTTCTTAAAAAGGACCAACTTGTTGGGTTCCGATGCACAAACATGCTCAGCGGGAAGGGCCATGCACGGAATGGCATGTCATGAAAAATTTAACAAAGCTCCCAAGAAGTAGGCATTCTGTTCCGCTCAGTTTGTAGAGTTCGTAGGGTCGAGTGACTGTTATAGGGCCGACGGTTAGAGAGTTAGGGAAGGGTGAGGAATTGCAACACTAAGTTGAGAATTTGAAGTTAGAGGTGTTGGGGGCTAGACAACGTAGATCAGCAAAGAGAGGATGCTGGGTGGTAGGACATGGTCGGGGGTCGGGTACAGGCGGCAGAGTTGGGGGTCGGGTACAGGCGGCAGAGTTGGGGGGCCGGGTACAGGCGGCAGAGTTGGGGGCGGGTACAGGCGGCAGAGTTGGGGGCGGGTACAGGCGGCAGAGTTGGGGGCGGGTACAGGCGGCAGAGTTGGGGGCGGGTACAGGCGGCAGAGTTGGGGTGGGTACAGGCGGCAGAGTTGGGGCGGGTACAGGCGGCAGAGTTGGGTGCCGGTACAGGCGGCAGAGTTGGGTGCCGGTACAGGCGGCAGAGTTGGGGGCGGGTACAGGCGGCAGAGTTGGGGGCGGGTACAGGCGGCAGAGTTGGGGGCGGGTACAGGCAGCAGAGTTGGGGGCGGGTACAGGCGGCAGAGTTGGGGGCGGGTACAGGCGGCAGAGTTGGGGGGCGGGTACAGGCGGCAGAGTTGGGGATGGACTGAAGTTTATGGAGGGCGGAGGATGGGAGGACAGACAGGAGAGCTTTGGAATAGTGGAGTCTGGAGGTAACGGAGCCATGGATGAGGGTCTCGGGGGCAGATGGACTGAGGCAGGGGCTGGGACGGGCGATGTTACGGAGGTGGAATTAGGTGGCCTTTGCGACGGAGAGGATATGGAGTCAGGAGCTCAGCTTGGGGTTGAGTAGGACGGCAGAAAGTCATTGCGGAAAGTGAATTCGGGCGGGGTGGAGGATAAAGCAGATCCAGCAAGTTCCCCACTTGGCAGATTATGTTCAAATTGCCCCGACGATTTTCCAAACTATCACTGGCTAGACAAGCTGGGGCCATTCTCCTTAAAGCAGTGAAGGTTAAGGGGAGATTTGATAGAGGGGTTCAAAATCATGAGGGGGTTTTGATTGAGTAAATAAGGAGAAACGGTTTCCAGTGGCGGGAGGGTCGGTAATCAGGGGGACACAGATCTAAAATGATTGGCAAAGGAACCAGAGGGAAGATGAGAATTTTTTTTTTTAAAAACACCACATTTAAAAAGTGCTGGAATGGGCACTTAAAGTGTACGGACCTAGAGCTGGCAAGTGGCATTAGGCTCTTGTTGGCTGGCACAGATACAATGGTAAGTTCTGCAAGGAATAGAATACGGCCAGGGTGATCTCTGGACTAGGTTCGATCGCCTGGATGGGCTGGAGAGGAATTTTCCCAGAATTTTTTTCCCTAATTGGCCTGGGTTATCATCTGGTTTTTGCCTCTCCCAGGAGATCACATGGCTCCGGTTGGGGTGGAGTGTAGAATGTTTCAGTATAAGGGGTGTCACAGTTGTGAGAGACGGACTGGTTGGGCTGGGTGCTCTTTACCTTTCCGTCATTGTTCATAGGTTCATATGTAACCTTCAGGGCTGCTGACCGAGGGCCGTGCGGCTCTTTGTCGGCCGACGCGGACACGATGGGCCAAAATGGCCTCCTTCTGCGCTGTAAATTTCTATGTTTCTTTCTACCGCGAGTTGTTGTGATCGGGAACGCGCTGCCTGAAAGGGCAGTGGGAGCAGATTCAATAGTAACTTTTAAAGGAGAATTGGATAAATACTTCAAGGGAAAACATTTACAGGGTGAGGGGGAAAGGGCGGGGGGAGTGGGACTAATTGGACAGCTCTACCAAAGCACCGTCACAGGAACGATGGGCCGAATGGCCTCCTTCTGTGCTGTAATCATCCACCAATTCGAACCAACAGCCAAATGCAGCAGGTTTATACTGGGCAAGAGCCCACAACCATTCTTATCCTTTTAAATGTCTTATTTTGGCCCTTCTGCAGTCAAAGATCATTTCAGTTCTCTAATTTGTATAAAGGGACACTTTCTTGGTTTTAATTCCTTATAACTAATTTTCCTTTACACTCAAAATATTTCATTCACCCAAAAATTGCAAAGTGCCGCAGTACAGCGGGACCTGGGGTACTTGTGCATGAAACACAAAAGGATAGTATGCAGTTACAGCAAGTGACCAGGAAGGCCAATGGTATCTTGGCCTTTATTGCAAAGGGAATGGAGTATAAAAGCAGGGAAGTCTTGCTACAGTTGTACAGGGTATTGGTGAGGCCACACCTGGAATACTGCGTGCAGTTTTGGTTTCCATATTAACAAAAGGATATACTTGCTTTGGAGTTCAGGGAAGGTTCACTCGGTTGATTCCGGGGATGAGGGGGTTAACTTCTGAGGAAAGGTTGAGTAGGTTGGGCCTCTACTCATTGGAATTCAGAAGAATGAGAGGTGATCTTATCG
The DNA here is from genome assembly GCF_044704955.1 of Pristiophorus japonicus. Taxonomy (NCBI): domain Eukaryota; kingdom Metazoa; phylum Chordata; class Chondrichthyes; family Pristiophoridae; genus Pristiophorus; species Pristiophorus japonicus. Next base: position 239,048,662 of record NC_091984.1, on the reverse strand, counting down.
AAATGTATAAGATTATGAGGGGGCTTGACAAGGTGGATGCAGAGAGGATGTTTCCACTGATGGGGAGACTAGAACTAGGGTGCATGGTCTTAGAATAAGGGGCCGCCCATTTAAAACAGAGATGAGGAGAAATTTCTTCTGAGGGTTGTAAATCTGTGGAGACAGTTTCTTAACCGATAGCGGAATAAAGGGTTATGGGGAGAGGGCAGGGAAGTGGAGCTGAGTCCATGATCGGATCAGCCATGATCGTATTGAATGGCGGAGCAGGCTCGAGGGGCCGAATGGCCGACTCCTGCTCCTATTTCTTATTCACCACTCGCTCCAATATTTTCATTCATTCCCCTCTATTTTCTCTTTGGGCTTCCATTATATATCCCATTCTTATCCGATAGATTGCTAACTGTCTTTCAGTATTCCTGATATATACCTTTCTGGAAATTCTGAAAACGTACATTTCAACGTATGTTTGCGATATCTGGCACATTTTCTCTCTCGCTCTCTCCCACCCCCCGTGATGTGTGTAAATAATTGCGGGTTTCTGTTTAGTGTATCTATGCCGTTAAGTTCCTTATTTTGTATTTCAGTGATGTTGCAGATTTAGAAACTAATTTTCTCCAAATTGACTCAGGGTTTCTTGGTTGTAGTTTTACCCCCTGAATGTCTCCCAATTTTTGATGCCAGGAGTTTTGACCTGAAAAGCCGGCAGGTTTATAAACCAACAAAAGGAAAGCAACATGAAATGATGGGAGCGGGTTGCAGAGTTGGGAGGACCTGGGAAAGAACGAATTGGAGCAGGAGGCAGTGGAATAAACCTCCACTTTCCAGCGCGTGCGGTGTTGTCAAAGAACTGGGTAACCGTGGAGATACACAACAGCCCAAGCATCCGGCTGGGGAACTGAGGTCAATGAAATGTCATTTTAGGCCAGTGGGTGTGACTGTACAGGAATAACAAACCAGAGGCAACTCCATGTCCCCTCCTCCTGTTTACTGTACAAGGGTATAGGACCATAGAAGCATACAATCAAAGACATTCACCGGCCATTCGGCCCATCGTGCTTGTGCCGGCTCTGACAGAGCAGTCGTGCTCAGTCCCACATCCCAGCCTATTGTCCGTAACCCTGTAAATCCCTCATCCTCCTGTACCTGTCCAACTCCTGCTGAGGCTGAATCAGTCAGTTATAAAGTTCCTGGACGATCGCTCTGTTTTTATATTCTCTGCCTCTACGTATAGACCCATGCTCTGTTTGTGCCCACGCAGTTTCAACATCCTGGCTCTTGCAATATCGAGATCAGTCAACATATAATGAAAAGAAGCTTAAAAGTAAAAACAAACCCGGGCACGGTACAGACAGGCGGTTTCAGTGGTTGCAATGTGATAGTGCTGCGCTCCTTGCTCAGTAATTTGCAGCCCACCAGATCTTAACAACTTTCCCCACCCAAGTGGCTTTGTTGCTCTTCTGTGTTCAAGCCTCTGAGTGTTTGCCGTGAAGAATCTGCGCCAGGACAGACTAAACCCAGCACCGAGCACACTATGTGGGTCAGAGGCATCAGACGTCAGGAGCAATGATGCACCCAAGTTCAAACCGCTCCCCATTCGCAATCGCGCACTTTCAGGAACGCTGCCAATTTCAATATTTTTGACCAGATTAGTGCAAAAAGAAAAGCCACGATGCATTGAGGAGTTGTGTATCCTTCTATGATTTGTTATCGTGTTTACATACAGGACAAGCACAGAATGGTGCTGTTTCACAGCCTTGGTCACTCCTCACAGTACTAGACGTTCTGCACAATCCAGAATCCTTGGACAAGGACAGAGAGCAGTGCACACCACCACAACGCTGATTCACAGAGCGAGGGCATGGAGCAACACGGGGATGAGCAACGCTGGCAAACAAAGCTCACAACGTAAAAACATAAGAAATAGGAGCAGGAGTCGGCCATTCGGCCCCTCGAGTCTGCTCCGCCATTCAATGAGACCCTGGCTGATCTGATCCTGGCCTCAACTCCACTTCCCTGCCCGCTCCCCATAACACCGACTCCCTTATCCTTCAAAAATCTCATTCTCCACCTGAAATATATTCAAGTTGAATACCGAGCCACACAAGGAGGTATTAGGATGGGCGGTCAAAAGCTTGGTCAGAGATAGCTTTGAAAGAGCGTCTTAAAAGGAGGAGAGAGAGACGGAGGGGTTTAGGGAAGGAATTCTCGAGCTTAGGGCCTAGACAACTGAAGGCACGTCCACCAATGGTGGAGCGATGGAAATCGGGGATAAACAAGAGGTGAGAACTGGAGGAATGCAGAGATGTGGGAAGGCTGTCAAACGTGTAACAGAGTGAGACAAATCAGAAGGCCCAAGCTTAAACTTCCAGTCTGTACTGCCGTTGATCTGAGCCAAGGCTTGTATGAAGGATGCCCCTGACCTCGGTGAACATTAGCTGTGGTGGGAGAAGGGGGAATAAGCAAAAAGCCAAGCTATTCTGTGATCCCTGCGGGATTAGTTTGGACTCAGTGGGCAGCACTCCCTCCTCCGAGTCAGGAATGCGGGTTCAAGTCCCACTCCAGAAACTGGAGCACATAAACCTCAGCTGACACTCCCAGTACAGTAGTGAGGGAGCGCCGCGCTGTCGGAGGGCCAGCGCCGAGGGAGCACCGCACTGTCGGAGGGGCCGTCTTTCAGATGAGACGTTAAACCGAGGCCCCGTCTGCTCTCTCAGGTGGACATAAAAGATCCCATGGCACTATTTTGAAGAAGGGGAGTTATCCCCAGTGTCCTGGCTAATATTTATCCCTCAATCAACGTCACTAAAACAGATTATCTGGTCATTATCACATTGCTGTTTGTGGGAGCTTGCTGTGCGCAAATTGGCTGCCGCGTTTCCCACATCACAGCAGAGACGGCACTCCAAAAAGTACTTTATTGGGTGTAAAGCGCTTTGGGACGTCCTGAGCTCGTGGTGTGCGCTGTAGAAATGCAAGGCTTGCTCGTGTTCCTAAATCAATAAATTATTTATTCAAAGACGGACTTACAATTAGAAATCAGAATACAGATTGTCTTGGCTCAGGCAACCTCATTAACTCCCCCAATCCGAAGGTGACTAAAGTGACAGCCAGCAGCTTAGAGCGAGAATTCACAAAGGTATTTTCAGCAAAATATCGTGAGAAAAATAAAATTAACACCAACCAGCTGGATCAACCGCTGGGGTTCTCAAGTATCCCGAAATATTCACCACAGCTGAGAAAAACCCTCAATAATGGAGCAACTTTATTCATTCAAAACTCGGCTGACCCCGTGTCCTAACTCGCACCGAGTCTCGCTCACCCATCACCCCCTGTGCTCACTGCCCCGTGTCCTAACTCGCACCGAGTCCCGCTCACCCATCACCCCCTGTGCTCACTGCACCATGTCCTAACTCGCACCCAGTCCCGCTCACCCATCACCCCCTGTGCTCACTGCCCCGTGTCCTAACTCGCACCCAGTCCCACTCACCCATCACTCCCTGTGCTCGCTGCCCCGTGTCCTAACTCGCACCGAGTCCCGCTCACCCATCACCCCCTGTGCTCACTGCTCCGTGTCCTAACTCGCACCGAGTCCCGCTCACCCATCACCCCCTGTGCTCACTGCCCCGTGTCCTAACTCGCACCGAGTCCCGCTCACCCATCACCCCCTGTGCTCACTGCCCCGTGTCCTAACTCGCACCCAGTCCCGCTCACCCATCACCCCCTGTGCTCACTGCCCCGTGTCCTAACTCGCACCGAGTCCCACTCACTCATCACCCCCTGTGCTCGCTGACCTACATTGGCTCCCGGTTAAGCAACGCCTCGATTTCAAAATTCTCATCCTTGTTTTAAAATCCCTCCGTGGTCTCACCCCTCCCGATCTCTAATCTCCTCCAACCCTACACCCCTCCCTCTCTCTGTAACCTCATCCAGCCCCACATCCCCTCCCCCCCCCACCCCCACCGAGATCGCTGCGCTCTTCCAATTCTGGCCTCTCGCGCATCCCAGGTTTCCTTCGCCCCACCATTGGCGGCCGTGTTGCCGAGGCCTTAAACCTCTCCACATCCCCTCTCCTGATTTAAGACGCTCCTTAAAATCTACCTCTTTATGAAGCGTTTGGTCGCCTATCCCAACGTCTCCTTGCGTGGCTCGGTTTCAATTTTTCCTTGGCATTGCTCCGGAGAGGCGCCTTGGGATGCTTTACTACACCAAAGGCGCTATACAATTTCAAGTTGTTGTTGTACGATTCATGCACAGTCCCGACTAGCCCAGTATGAACCCTGCGCACACAACAGTTTCCCAACATTTCAACAACTAAATATCGTAGACGGGAGGAAAAAACTGAAATCAAACAAGAAAAAGTTATTAAACTATCAAGGGACAGGGAGACCACACCCGAGGTCGCAGAACGCCAATGTTCCGAGGTCAACTGGGTCTGAAATTCCAGCTGCTCGTTCCCCAGCGACTCTACACACTTTGTGTTGTTGCTGTATGATGTTTAAAAACGTTCGACACATCTAACATGAGCGAGGCAGGGCCACTGGAAACAGGTGAAATATCACACCATTAAAACCACAGTGCGGTTTAAAACAACCTTGCAGAGGATGCACTGCTCGAAAAGCTTTACTACAGTATCAGCCATAGTTCAGTGGGTAACACTCTTGCCGCAGTCAGAAAACATAGAAAATAGGTGCAGGAGTAGGCCATTCAGCCCTTTGAGCCTGCACCACCATTCAATAAGATCATGGCTGATCATTCACTTCAGTACCTCATTCCTGCTTTCTCTCCATACCCCTTGATCCCTTTAGCCGTAAGGGCCACATCTAACTCCCTCTTGAATATATCTAACAAACTGGCCTCAACAACTCTCTGTGGTAGAGAATTCCACAGGTTCACAATTCTCTGAGTCAAGACGCTACTCGTCATCTCGGTCCTAAATGGCCTACCCTTATCCTAAGACTGTGTCCCCTGGTTCTGGACTTCCCCAACATCGGGAACATTCTTCCCGCATCTAGCCTGTCCGTCCGTAGAATTTTATATGTTTATAGGTCGTGGGTTCGAGCCCCGCTCCAGAGACTCGAGCACAATAATCTAGGCTGTCGGTCCCGGGGCAGCGCTGAGGGAGCGTCGCACCGTCGGAGGGGCAGCGCTGAGGGAGCGCCGCACTGTCGGAGGGGCAGCACTGAGGGAGTGCTGCACTGTCGGAGGGGCAGTACTGAGGGAGTGTTGCACTGTCGGAGAGGCAGTACTGAGGGAGCGTCGCACTGTCGGAGGGGCAGCGCTGAGGGAGTGCCGCACTGTCGGAGGGGCAGCGCTGAGGGAGCGCCGCACTGTCGGAGGGGCAGTACTGAGGGAGTGCCGCACTGTCGGAGGGGCAGCGCTGAGGGAGTGCCGCACTGTCGGAGGGGCAGCGCTGAGGGAGCGCCGCACTGTCGGAGGGGCAGCGCTGAGGGAGCGCCGCACTGTCGGAGGGGCCGTCTTTTGGTGGAAAACCGAGATCCAGTCTGCTCTCTCGGGTGGATGTAAAAGTTGCCACGGCACTATTTCGAAGAGCAGGCGAGTTATCCCTGGTGTACTGGGGCCTATATTTATCCCTCAACCAACATCACTAAAAAGATCTTCTGGTCATTGCTGTGTCTGGGAGCTTGCTGTACACAAATTGATTGCCATGTTTCCTACATTACAACAGCGACCACAGTTCCAAAAGTGCTTCATTGGCTGTAAAGCACGTTGGGATGTCCCTAGTTTAAAAAAAGGCGCTATATAAATGCAAGTCTTTCTTTATCGTATTTCAGCGATCTTGTATTATTTGAAATGATGCCAGTGTGCGTGCAGTGTTGGGCATCCTTCATGTCCACATGGGGATTGCAGCCGACTCTCTCGGACTGCCCAAAATGACCAGTACTGCCTCCGCACACATTTTTGCAATTCGTTTCATGACATTTGTTTATTGCTTTCAATTAGAATCAAATTCATTGCACAGTCCCCCAGCCCACATCTGTTCCACAGGCACCACCCTTCCAAGTGAAGGGGGAATTTTTACACTTTTCTCAAACATTTTTGTTTAGGTCCAGCTCTATTTCTTAATACTAAGCACCAATTGCGATGATAGCAGAAAGTATCGCAAGCACAATACACCTCAAACCTTCTCATCCAATCGAGAGGCGACTTGTGCACACATTAAATTAAAGACACACTCCCTTTCCATCACATTGGGGGGGTGGGGGGGGGGGGGGGGGGGAAAGAGAGCGGGGGAAATGAGAGCGGGGGGAAAGAGAGGCGGGGGGGGAAAGGGGAAGGGGACGTGGGGGGAAGGGGAGGGGACGTGGGGGGGGGGGAAGGGGAAGGGGACGTGGGGGGGGGGGAAGGGGGGAAGGGGACGTGGGGGGGGGAAAGGGGACGTGGGGGGGGGGAAAGGGGACGTGGGGGGGGGGACAGGGGGGGAAAGGACGTGGGGGGGGGGAAAGGGGACGTGGGGGGGGGAAAGGGGACGTGGGGGGGGGAAAGGGGACGTGGGGGGGGGGAAAGGGGACGTGGGGGGGGGAAAGGGACGTGGGGGGGAAGGGGAAGGGGACGTGGGGGGGGGGAAGGGGAAGGGGACGTGGGGGGGGAGGAAGGGGACGTGGGGGGGGGGAAGGGGACGTGGGGGGGAAGGGGAAGGGGACGTGGGGGGGAAGGGGAAGGGGACGTGGGGGGGGAAGGGGAAGGGGACGTGGGGGGGAAGGGGAAGGGGACGTGGGGGGGAAGGGGGAAGGGGACGTGGGGGGGGAAGGGGAAGGGGACGTGGGGGGGGGGGAAGGGGACGTGGGGGGGGGGGAGGGGACGTGGGGGGGGGGAAGGGGACGTGGGGGGGGGGAAGGGGACGTGGGGGGGGGGGAAGGGGACTGGGGGGGAAGGGGAAGGGACGTGAGGGGGGGGGGAAGGGGACGTGTGGGGTGGGGGGGAAGGGACGTGGGGGGGAGGGGTAGGGGACCGTGCGGGGGGCCAGGGCGAAAGGGGGTGTGGG